>NW_028261393.1:53160602-53413102 GCF_051295495.1 Thamnophis sirtalis | reverse complement strand
TACGGTTAAGATATATAATTTAGGACGGGTGCATGCAGGAAACCGGCCGTTTTGGGCCAGGCGCTGTTGCCAAGCAACCCCTCCTGCCTGCCCCCTCCAATTTCCATCTCAAATGGAAACCAGCAGGACCTGTTCTCGGAGGGGGATTATCCCCCAGGTTTTAAGAAGGCTGCAACGTTGTCCTTTGTGTTGTGCCAAAGAACTGCCTTTCGCCACTCCGCCTTCAGCTCCCTTGGCCTGTGGGAGGAGGGAAGCTGCGCATTGCACAAGGCCAAACAGCTTTGCCTCGAAGGGCCCCCACCCCACTCCCCGCCCACCCCCTCCGGTTCTCCCTTTCAGAGATTAGGAGCAACTGCTCTTGGCAAACCACCTCACCTGGCTTTGGCCAAACAGGTTTCTCCGTTCCTTCCTCTTGAGATGTTTACCGAACCTTGCAAACTATTCGAAATATCTTTCTATCCCACCTGGGTTGCCACGATTTCGTCACTGTGAACCACAAACACAAAGAAAGGCTCCAGAGCTGGATAAAAAGGGCCAGATGCAGTCTAAACATCTGGCTGATTGCACGGCCTTGTTGATAGCCTAATCTTCACAAAGCTAAAGGCTTCTAACCCGAATTTGAGAAGTGCGTCATTGGTGTCCTTTCTTGCAACAAGGCCTTTTAAAATGAAATTTTATACATTCTCTATTGTTTCAGTTGTTAGCGCTTAATAAAAATCCCCTTGTTTAATTTGCTTAATGTTACAGATTGCATTTTTCCCCCGTTTTTTTTTTTAAATCAAAATATCAAATCAATGCGTGAACAGCATGGCACCTGTCATACGTTCTAATACAAATAAAGCTAATCAAATTGATCATGATTCTTGCTTTCAATCCGCTGATATATTTCTAATAAGAAGGCATAGATATAAATGTATAGTTATTCAATTATTCCACATTTTATCTTGTCGTTACTTTCATTTTGTCATATAAAAGGTCTACACAAGGGGTTGGCAAGCTGCGGCTCCGGAGCCTCATGTGGCTCTTTCATCCCTCTGCTGCGGCTCCCTGTCGCCGGTCAGCACCACAGTTTTGAGAGGAGCTTCTGGTTGTAGGGGGTGGAGCACGGTGCACCCGAAGGGGAGACTATGGCAAGGGACGGGTTTTCCGGTCAGCTCCACAATTAATGGGGCTTTCGGTTAGCACAGGTAGAGGAAAAAGGATGCCGCGCTAGGAAGAGACTCTATGGTGGTGGGGCGGGGACCGGACTTCTAGTCCAGTGTTTCTCAACCTTGGCAACTTGAAGACATCTGGACTTCAACTCCCAGAATTCCCCAGCCAGCATTCGCTGGCTGGGGAATTCTGGGAGTTGAAGTCCAGACGTCTTCAAGTTGCCAAGGTTGAGAAACACTGTTCTAGTCAGCAGAGGAAAAAGGATGCCATGCTAGGAGGAGACGCTATGGTGGTGGTGGGGAACCGGACTTCTGGTCAGCAGAGGAAAAAGGATGCCGTGCTAGGAAGAGACTCTGTGGTGGTAGTGTGGGGACCGGACTTCTATTCAGCAGAAGAAAAAGGACGCCGTGCTAGGAAGAGACTCTATGGTGGTGGTGGGGGGGGGCAAACTTCTGGTCAGCAGAAGAAAAAGAACGCCATGCTAGGAAGAGACTCTATGGTGGTGGTTGGACCGGACTTCTGGTCAGCAGAGGAAAAAGGACGCTGTGCTAGGAAGAGACTCTATGGTGTGGGGAACCAGACTTCCAGTTGGCTCCAGAATCGAACCGGGGGGGGGGGGGGGCTTCCAGTTAGGACCTTTCTGGCTCTTTGAGTGTTTAAGGTTGCCGACCCCTGATCTGCACTAATGTTCCCCTTTTTCTTGTGACTATCACTTACTCTAGCTTTTCATCATACCACCCTGTATTTTTTTAAAAAAAACCTTTCCCTTTCTTTCTTACCTAACTTCTAATCATGTCACCTACTTAAAAAAGGAAAAGGAAGAAGAAAAAGAGAGCGAGAGAAAAGAAAAAAAAGTAATTCAGAACAGCAACTGTGCAAGAAACATCCCTCTTATCATCCCTTGCCCACTTCAGTAATTTTCTTCGCTATGCTTAGTAAAATAGGAAGGGGGAAGTATAGGTAGCCATCGACTTACAACAGGGCGGCGGGGGATAAAAGGCCATTAGACTTTTATCCCATTTTAGCCCATTTTGACATTTCCCAACCCCAGCAACAATTTGTAAGAAGGAGCAAAGTTACTGATTTACGTTTACTGTTTAAAGTCCGTCATGGATCCAGCTAAAATTGCAGCCTTTAGAAATAACCCTGTAGAAATGTTAGGTCTGTTTAAATTTTGAGGATCCAAATGTAACAAGACTTTCAAAGTAGGGACAGGAATGCCCCCGTTCTGGCGCAGTGGTTAGAGTGCAGTACTGCAGGCTACCTCTGCTGACTGCCGGCTGCCTGCAATTTGGCAGTTCGAATCTCACCAGGCTCCAGGTTGACTCAGCCTTCCGAGGTGGGTCAAATGATCCAGATTGTTAGGGGCAAAAAAGGCTGACTCTGTAAACTGCTTAGAGAGGGCTGTGAAGCATTGTGATGTGGTATATAAGTCTTAAGTGGAGTGCTTTGCCCTTCCTTCCTTCCTTCCCTCCTTCCTTCCCTCCCTCCCTCACCTATCCATTCATCCATCCCAGATCAAGGTTGATCTATCCTTCCATTCTTCCGAGGTGCGTAAAAATGATTGCCCGGATTGTTGGGGACAATAGGCTGACTCTAAACCACTTAGAGAGGGCTGTGAAGCATTGTGACGTGGTATATAAGTCTAAGTGGTATTGCCCTTCCTTCCTTCCTTCCTTCCTTCCTTCCTTCCTTCCTTCCTTCCTTCCTTCCTTCCTTCCTTCCTTTCCTTCCCAGTGATTAGAATGCAATATTGCAGACTAACTTGGCCCAGTGTCAGCAGTTCAATCCTGACTGGTTCAAGATTGACTCAGCCTTCCATCCTTCCGAGGTGGATCAAATGAGAACCCGGATTGTTGGGGGTGAGAGGAAGATTCTGTAAACCGCTTAGAGTGGGCTGTCAAAACACTGGGAAGTGGTATATAAGTCTAAGTGGAGTGCTTTGCCCTTCCTTCCTTCCCTCCCTCCCTCCCTCCCCTATCCATTCATCCATCCCAGATCAAGGTTGGCCTATCCTTCCGAGGTGCGTAAAATGAGAACCCAGATTGTTGGGGGCAAGAGGCTGACTCTGTAAACCGCTTAGAGAGGGCTGTGAAGCATTGTGACGTGGTATATAAGTCTAAGTGGTATTGCCCTTCCTTCCTTCCTTCCTTCCTTCCTTCCTTCCTTCCTTCCTTCCTTCCTTCCTTCCTTCCTTTCCTTTCCTTTGCTTTCCTTTCCTTTCCTTTCCTTCCCAGTGATTAGAATGGAATATTGCAGACTAACTTGGCCCAGTGTCAGCAGTTCAATCCTGACTGGTTCAAAATTGACTCAGCCTTCCATCCTTCCGAGGTGGGTCAAATGAGAACCCGGATTGTTGGGGGCAAGAGGCTGACTCTGTAAACCGCTTAGAGGGGGCTGTCAAAGCACTGGGAAGTGGTATATAAATCTTGAGTGCTACTGCTCTTGTTGTAACCCTGGGCTGTTCTCTGCAGAGGGACCTTACGGCATCTTCGCTGGAAGAGACGCTTCCCGCGGCCTCGCTACTTTCTGCCTCGATAAAGAAGCTCTGAAAGACGAGTACGACGATCTCTCGGACCTGGACGCCACGCAGAGAGAAACTCTGAGCGATTGGGAGCAGCAGTTCACGTGTAAGTATTTCCAATTTTTGTCCAGCCTTAAGCGCCACTTCCCACCATGCATTTGTTTTTAAGAGGGAGCATCATTGTAAAGATGGATAGACAGAAGGAAATTTTTCCAGGGGTTTGGAAATGGGATGTGGAAAATGGCCTTGGGAGAGGGAAGAAGAGAAGCTCCCTAGGGCAGTGTTGGCAAACCACCGGGCCGTTGTGCATGCATGCTCCGGAAACCGGAAGCTCAGCTTCCCAGCATGCGCGCCAGGGAACTGCTCTTCCAGTTTCCGGAAGTGCACGAAGAACCCAGAACCCGGAAGAGCAATGGGCGACGGCTGGCGTGCCTGGAGAGATGGCTCTGCGTGCCACTTCCGGCAAGCGTGCCATCGGAGTCTGGGCAACTTGAGTGTTGACTGGCCCAATGCCCTTCCCGTCACTGGTGCAGAGTTTTGTTCAGCAGATATATAGAGAGAGAGCCTAGGTGGCGCAGTGGGTAGAGTGCAGTACTGCAGGCTACTTCAGCTGACTGCAGTTCGGCTGTTCAAATCTCACCGGCTCAGGGTTGACTCAGCCTTCCATCCTTCCGAGTTAGGTAAAATGAGGACCCAGATTGTTGTTGGGGCAATATGCTGACTCTGTAAACCGCTTAGAGAGGGCTGAAAGCCCTATGAAGCGGTATATAAGTCTAACTGCTATTGCTATTGCTAGATATATACTCATTGTGCCCAGAGAGAGAAAAATATCTGCCTCTATCTAGGTAAATCTGTAAATCTGTTTAGCATTGTAGCCAAAAGAGCTTGACCTGTAGCACAAGAGTTCAATGGTCGTGGGAAATCAACAGGCGGTCCTTGACTTACAACCGTTTGTTTAATGACTATTGGAAGTTACACTGAAAAAATGTGATTATGACCCTTTTTTGAAAGTTACCACCTTTGCAGCATTCCCCGTGAATCATGTGATCAAAATTCACTTAGCAACCGGCATGTACTTACGACGGTCGCAGTGTCCCGGGGTCTTTTGAGACCGTCTGACAAAAAGTCAATGGGGAAGAAGCCAGATTCGTTTTAACAACCGTGTGACCAATTTAAACAGATACAGCGCTTCACTTAACCACGGAGGCAAGAAAGGTCGCAAAACGGGGCAAAACTAACAAACGCCTCACTTCACGACAGAAATTTGAAACACCGTTGTGGCCGCACGTCAAGGACTATCTATTCTTTGCAGGCCATCTTAACTTTTTGTGGAATCTAAACAAAACCACTTCCTTTCGGCTTCGACGTTGGTTCCTTGGGGAGGGTAGAATTTGATACGAAGTACAAATATATTGAAATAATCATTCTTTTATTTTGTGGGTTGTCTTTATTCAGTTAAATATCACTACGTCGGCAAGCTGCTGAAGGATGGGGAAGAACCGACAGTCTATTCCGACGAAGAAGAGACGAAGGATGAGAAAGACCGCAAGAATGATTAGCGAACGGACCAAGGAGCCTCCCCAATGCTAGCTGGTTTCTTTGCTTTTAATTTTTAAGGGACATTTTTATCATATCACACACACACACCCCTCTCTTATTTTACCCTTTCTTAATATCAGCCGTTTTTAGACATCTTATTACTTGCAATGACATTGGTCTCAACGCTGCACTTTTTAATCGACGTTCCTAGGTAACTCAGTGCTAACTTTTTTCCAGTGCGGGCCACGGGGCTCGGCGGGCAGTAGAGAAATGGCCATAACTGGCTGGTGGTATGTAAAGGACCTCACCAGCCAAGGAATGGCCGTAGGATTTCCCTTTCGTTTAATGGCGCTTGGCAGGATGTGACTCTTGAGGACCCTGTTGAACGGACATTGCAATGTCTGAAGGTTGACCCTGGACCAGAAAATATCTCCTTGTAGGAGATACTGCCCTGTCCTTCAACCCCCTTTTGGGTTGGTGGGCATTCAGAAAGGCTCCCTGTATTTTCCCAGCCCTTTTCTCTATCCTTCTTCCTTTTATACAAACTTGTCTTCCTAAGATTTGACTGAACTTCGTCCTTCACACGGATTCCTTTCTCCGTGTGCATTTTCTGCCGGGGGTGGGGGGGGGTGTTATCTCATTTCCGACCCTTAGGAATGCAGAATGTAGTGGGTGGTTTTATTATCTTTTTCTTTTTTTTAAAATCCTAGCTCATGTAGCATTGGAAGCGGTTTGAAAAGTGGTTTTTATAGAGATACTTCTTCGCACCCAACTGATGGGGCCCTAGCTTTGAAGCAAAACAACTTTCTCTTTTTTAAAAAAAAGGATGCAATACTTTTATTATAAAACAGTAGAATAAAGATGAGAATTAGTATGGAATGTGACCTCACCATGGGTGCAAGTGGCAGGGAGGAGATGAGGTTCTCTTCTTGGGAAGAAGATTCCCAAGATGTCCAGTTTCATTATTCCTTCAGGGAGTTTTGAGAGAGGCATTGTCCTTGAGAATGTGGCCTTGGTTGTGTTTTTTTAACCACCTGGGTCAGCTAGGCTTGATGGAAAGCATGCTGCACAGCTTAATTCTCTGCAGAGAGGGGAGGCTCCATGTTTACTGCAAATATCAAAGTCTCTAGGCGCGGCTTCAAAAAGGAGAAACGCGGCCCGAAACCATTCTCTTTTGAGAAGGAAAGTTTCCATCTTTCGACTAGGCTCATCCACTGCGGTGCATATCTTAACAAGTTTGGTTTAGTTCAAGGGTCGGCAACCTGCGGCTCTGGAGCCGCATGTGGCTCTCTCATCCCTCTGCTGCGGCTCCTTGTCGCCGGTCGGCACCACAATTGACAGGGCTTTTGGTTAGGACAGGTAGAGGAAAAAGGACACTGCACTAAGAGGAGGCTACGGTGGGGTAACCGGATTTCCGGTTGGCTCCAGAATTGGAACGGGGGAGAGGGGGGGAGGCTTCTGGTTAGGACCTTTGTGGCTCTTTGAATGTTTAAGGTTGCCAACCCCTGTCTTAGCTGCAATGCGATCATCAGGGCTCACTTATAATTGGTTCATAATTAGTAAGCTTTAAGATCTTAGCAGGATCTTAATGAGGTGGGCAAGTAGTCCAGCTTTCTTGATTTCAGATATTAAATCCAAATTTCACTATAGGATGATGGATCCACTGCCCAGATATTCTACTAATTCTTGGGTACATTTGTGGGTGCAGTTGAGGTTCAGTTCATTTTGTGCGGTTGTTCGCAGCGGTGAAACGGGCGGGATTTAAGAAAGTGGGAAAGGACAATGTGAACCAAGAGACATGTTTCAAAGAAGTTATTCCCAAGTTTGTTTCTTTCCCCCCCCCCTCTTTATATACTCACCATTTTGCTCTAAAACAAGAGAGACCTCTTCTCCTCTGCTTCTAAAAAACACTACTTTTCACAACAAGCAATAAATATTGTAACTTCAGACTTCTACCTTTGTAAATTGAAAGTACAGGATTTAGATTTTTGTTGCCTATTCCCATTTCCCCCCCAGATGTAAAACCTTCTTCAAAGATCTTTGCCTGTTCTTGCTTGTTGCCCTAAAGACAATTAACTGGCTGAAATGTTGTGACCTACCTCTGGGCTTCGTTAGGATAATTAACAAAAAGCTAATTTTTTTAAAAAACTGCTTCTTTCTTAAAGTCACCATTCTTGCAGAGTTGATGCCGAACGATGTTTCGAATTCAAAGGCGGGATTGGTTGTACTTGCTTTGTTTTTAAAGGCGAGGAAATAAAATTCTTCCTACAAATGTGGTTTTTCTTTGATTTAATATAAGAGGTGTGGAATTCTGTGCTCCAAAATCACCCGGGAAAGAAAGGGGATGAGAATGGAATATCTTTTTCCAGGGCTTTGAAACTGCTGGTGATGTAAAGCTAATTGGGAACCTGGTGCCCATTTCAAATTTTTTGGAAGACGCATCATCACACAGCACGTTGCTCAATGCCAAATGCAGCCTTAAAAGCAGGAGTGAAATGCTACCGGTTCGTCCGAACCAGTAGCAAAAAATGCTTTTAAAAAGTTAAAAAAAGTTCCGACGATCAGGCGGCATAGCTGATTGTTGCAAGTTTTTAAAAACTTTTTAGCATTTTTTACTCTTCTCTATGCTGCTTCAGTTTTCAATATTCCGGATGGCTTACATACACATGTACACACTCTTAACACAACCGCAAGTTGGCTCTTAATGGGATGCCATGGAGACAGCAAGGTCTTCAAGCTTCTTCAAAGCCCTTTTACATCATAAAGCACTCGGTTTAGAGGGGGTGTCAAGTTTAATGAAGTGATGGAGTAGGTGCCACGTAGATTAGTCGCTTATTACACCCCATGAAAAGTGTGGATCACCCCAACCCACCTTCGACTTCTAAATATAAACCTGGACTCCAGCTACTGGCCGTTTTCTCCTAGGCCAGTGTTTCTCAACCTTGGCAACTTGAAGATGTCTGGACTTCAACTCCCAGAATTCCCCAGCCAGTGAATGCATTCGCTGGCTGGGGAATTCTGGGAGTTGAAGTCCAGACATCTTCAAGTTGCCAAGGTTGAGAAACACTGGCCTAGGCTGAGAGACATTCTTAAAAAAAATAAAAATAAAGGTGTTACAATATTGGCCAGGGGTATCTCGAACCTTGGTGATTTGAAGACCTACGGACTTCAACTCCCAGAATTCCCCAGCCAGCAGAGGCGGCCTTTCGTCAACGCATAAAGCTCTTTCCCAACCTAGTTGCCCCCTCGAGATGGGTAGACCTCAACTCCCAGAATCCTCCACAATGATCGCCTTGGCTGGAATCAGGGTGGATGGGAAATCCACATTTTATTCCACCACTAGCTGATAACTCGGCGTTGCCTGGGTATTTATTAGACAGGACTGGTGATGTCAAGATAAGCACAGAATGGGCTGTCCTCCCATCCAACCATGAACATCGCCACAATTCCTAAAGGGCCATGGCAAGAGCCCTGATTTCGGCGACAAATTAGTTAAAAATAGTTTCCCCTGTGCCCCCAGAAACATAGTTGCTAATGTTGTATCTTCCCCCTTAACAGAGGGAGCCCCCTTGTGAAGTACTATGAAGCTGTTACCATGGCAACTCCACTGCACTGTACAGTAGAGGCCATTTTAAGGCAGTACAGTAGAAGCCATTTAAGGCACAGCAGGCTGTATCTTAACAGAACACACACCCTCAGAGGCCTTAGGGGTATTTTTTTTTCAATATTTCAGCATTTGTCTCCAGAGAGTAAGTCATCTGTGTACCAAGTTTGGTTGAAATTGCTCGAGGTGTTCTAGAGTTATGCTGGAATATACACAGACACAGACACACACACAGAGCCGATGGATGGATGGATGGATGGATAGATATAGATGATAGATAGATAGATAGATAGATAGATAGATAGATAGATAGATAGATAGATAGATAGATAGATAGATAGATAGATAGATAGATAGATAGACAGACAGACAGACAGACAGACAGACACATACATACATATATGCATACATACACATAGATACATACATACGATAGATACATACAATAGATAGATGATAGATAGATAGACACATACATACATACATACATATATGCATACATACACACAGATACATATGATAGATACATACAATAGATAGAGATAGATTATAGATAGATAGATAGATAGATAGATAGATAGATAGATAGATAGATAGATAGACAGACAGACACATACATACATATATGCATACATACACAGATACATACGATAGATACATACAATAGAGATAGATGATAGATAGACACATACATACATATATGCATACATACACACAGATACATATGATACATACAATAGATAGAGATAGATTATAGATAGATAGATAGATAGATAGATAGATAGATAGATAGATAGATAGATAGATGATAGATAGATAGATAAATGGATGGATGGATGGATGATAGACAGACTGACTGACAGACACTACATACATACATACATACATACATACATACGATAGAGAGAGTTAAGTCCTTTTCCAGAAGCTGGACAATACAGGTGTGTTGGGAAGCTACATTCTTCCGTGATCTTTTTAGGCTTATAAAACAGGTTCGGTGATTTTCCAGTGAAGGAACCAAACATTTTTGAAAAGTGAGAGCAAACGTTTTATTCAAAAAGAGTATGCACATCTGCAAATCAGTTCCAAACAAAGACGAAAGAAAGGCTCAAAATAGGGGGACTGGGGGGGGGGGGCGGAACCCGGAAATCACGTCTGCAACTAAAACAAATATCACCGTAGTTCCCGGAAGGATGTTCCTATAAAACAAATTTTATTCACAGCTAACTTTCCATTGGATCCAGAGAGCTAAGGAACAATGCAAGTACGAAAAAAGTTCTTTTTATAGAGAAAAATACTTTTCACTCACCCGCCCGGGAAACGCATTTCTTTTCCCTCACCAGAGCAAAGAAGAAAAGATTATAGCTTTAAGAGTTTTAAAGTTGGGACTTTCCAAAGCCGAAAGAAACCACCACCGATGACCAACAGCAGGACACAAAAAAAAACAGCCTTAAAGCACAGAAAAATCCCTGCGTACTTTTTGAGTTCTTTTACTACTTTTATCCGAGCCCAAGTTCAACAAACGTATGCTAGCTAAGTCATATCACGAAAAAGTACTATGACGTGGAATAAATAAATCACGTTAAAAGTGAAGCGAAAACTGGAACCAAAATGTCCTTGTTTCCCCCGCCCGCCGTCCCTCCCTTGCATGGAATTGTTCTCTAGGAAATTACGGTCCTGCGATGATCCAGAGTGAGACCATTTGGTAGGCGCACTCAAAGAAGGGCCAAATCATCAAATGTGGTGACGGCCCATTTAAGAGGGATGGGGGGGGGGTTCCCTTCAGTTTTCACCAGTCCTGTGTTTGTTTCAAGCAATTTAACACCGCCCCGGAGGTTTTTGTCTTGCTAACGGGCTTCCCAAACATCAAGAAAAGTTTCCGTAACTCCATTTTTTACCGTTCAAACCAACTTTTGTGCCACGGATGCCAAGGAGGTCTCCGTGGAAAAGACTCTTATGTGAGAGTCTTCCTACAAACAAACCTGCCCGAAACACACTGCGTGGCTCTTGCAAAGTCACTAAATCGGCAACACGCCGACAAAAGAAGGGAAGGCCTACACTGGAGGAGACCCTTGGGAGGGCTTCCCTGGGGTGAAAGCCATGTCCACCTATCTCAGGTGGAGACTCTAGTTTCCTGGGCATAGTATGTTCAATCAGGATCAAAGTGGATGCAATGAAGATTCGCAAGCTCAAAGGAAGCCACAATGGTGCTCAGACGGGGAGCTGAAGGGGATTAAATGGACGGAAGCTGCAAGATTGAAATGTTAGGTCAGCGATGGCGAACCCTTTTGGCACTGTGCCCAAACCAGAACACGCGTGCATGCTTGTGCATGTGTGCCCGCCGGAGTGCCGGAAACCCAGCTGGGTTTGTGCCATTTTGGGGGCTGTTTTTCTGCCATTTTCTGATGCTCTGGCGCCCGTGAAGACCAGCGTGTGCACCTGAAACCAGAAGAGCAGCTGAGGATGGCGGACACGCCGACAGAGAGGGCACTAGCTAGATTTCATGCTTTTCCAGTTTCTGCCCATTTAAACCCCAGCATCCTCCAAAGATGCTGTTCAATCCAGTACATGGGAAGGGCCGGTACCTTCCTCCCTATCAGCGTTTCTTCGGCCATCCGGGATCTGGTGGCCGTTTCAAGGGGATTATTTAGATCAGCGATGCAGGGAGAGGAGGGGGAGCCCTGTAATTCTGGAGGTCATTTTCACTCCATGGAGATTAAAGAGTTTTTTTTTTTCTCAGATCAGGACGGGGAGTCAATTCAAAACTTTCTTTGTGGGTAGAATAACAGTGAGGCAACAGCAGGTTGAAAAACTGAATATCTTGGTAAGCTGGTTTTCCAAAGGGGGAATCCCGTTAAGTGGCAGAGATCGGAGAAAATTTCACCCTGTGCAATCCTGGATAAAGCTTTTCTAATCTTGGGGTGGTGGTGGTGGTTTGTCGTTAAATTATAAAAAAACATTTTCCTTTTCTGCCTGTTACAAATACGGTATTTTCTCTCTCTCCTGCCTCGTTTCTCTTTCTGACCATATTGGGGAGACGCTCGGTCTTTGAATTGGGGGGACGGGGGGACGGGGACTTTAAAAAGTTTTTTTTTTGGGAGCTGTTGGGGGACCACGCACGACTTCCCGAATTGTACGGTCGTTCAAAAGAAAAAAAAAAGGGGGGGGGTGTCGTACGGACCTCAAGTCTGGTAAATCGACTCTCTGCCACCTATTTTTAGGAAGCAAGGAATGTCTCACCCATGCTGCTCTTCCTTTCCCAGCATGCAGGAGACCCCGCGCACCCAAAGCTAAACAAACACACACACACACACATACACACTCCAACCAGACCCAAGGCAATATATTATCAAAGTTCAGGCTCTGCAGAGAAGCCCTTTTAGAGGGCTGGTATAAAATGATCTAATATGAACTTCTACTCGAATTGTTTCCAAGGTTCCCACCGTCTGTCGGAATCAACCAAACTAACCTCCACCCCACCCCACCCCCCCAAGGTTCCCCCCACCCCGTAGACGGAGTCCAGGCACGAGCTGAGCTGGATTATTTCAACGGGAGACCAGAGGACACCATTTCCAGCTTCTTCTCCATAGGAAAGGACCCTACAAAGGAGGGGGGAGAAAGGCAAGGAACCCCCAAGAGTTGAGGGGGAGGTCTTGTTGGCCCCTTCTAGGAGGGCCGTTCAACGTTGACTTGCTTTATCCGCCAAGTTCTTTGGAGGCCACCTTCTTCCGTCTACACGTCCCGCCGTTTCTTACTCCATCCCTGAGCTGGTCTCTTTTATCACCTCTCCACCAGGCGCCTGGAAAGTCTCTGCCGCTCTTCGGCTCGGCGCCTTCTCTCGCCGACGTCCGCGTTCCCCTTGTCCGTCGCCACCTGGCGAGCTTCCTCCTGCAGTTGAGAGGCACCGAAACGGAGGAGGTCTTTTATGTTGACTGTCCCATCCAAGGCCCGGAGAGTCTTACATTTCACTTTGTGATGGATGAGCTTGCTGCATTTCCTCTGGATCTCGCTGAAGGACTCCAGCTCTCCGCGGTGGTTGGTTTCGGGGAACAGAGCCTCCTCATCCTGGAAGGGGCTGTCGGAGAACCGTTTCCTCTTCTTCTTCTTCTTCCAGCTGAGGTCTCGCTCCTCTTCGCTGGACAGCCACTGGAATTTCGGCTCTTCGTAGCAGAGTTGCCCGACGGGTCTCTCGAACCTTGCCCTGGGCTTCATTCCGGGGGAATCGCACCCTTCCGCGCTGGAGCAGAAGCTGCGGGAGGTACGTCTCCCGCCGTGGCTCTCCCGGCGCACGTTCTGGACCCGTATCAAGAGCTCTTGGGCCTTCTGCTGGCGGCGGAGTGGCCACGTCTTGCCGCTGCCTTGGTAGCCGCCGTTTCTTTGCTCCGGCGTGTTCCGGGGTTCGTTAAACGCCTCGCTGAAATATTCCGAATCGCTGCTGATCTCTTCCAGCAGATCTTTCAGTTTGTACATCGTGGGAGAGGACAAGGCCGTCATTGCAGTAGTTTGTTCCTGGGGCGTCTTTGGGTGAGCGATGTTGTTGCTTCCTGCTGGGGTGGGGCTACGCAAGATGTCCGGCGGGGAGCCGAGACTGTCCTCCTCCAGGGAATCGTCCCATTCTCCCTGGTAACTTTCACTAAACTCCTGAGGGCATGCCTGGTCTTCTGCAGGCTCGGACCGTCCGTCAATCACTTCCCAGGGGTCGCCCTCGTTATCCTCCCGAGGCTCGTTTTCAGGAAGATCCGATCCTAAACTCTCTTCCCGCCAACAGTCCTCGTCTCTATTCTTCAGTTTGACCCGGAAGCCATCTCCGGAACAGGACACCACCCTGTTCCACCAAGAGGTATCCGACGGGCTTTGTGCGCTGGGGCAGATCCGTGCGTATCGGGGCGTTTGGTAGTAGTTCAGTAAATAATGTATGAATTCATCTGTTTCATAAACCTTTTGCTTCTTCTCCCGGGCTGCGTCGGGAGCATCCTTGAAGGAACCCAAGTGGGGCTTCAGGTAATCCCACCTTTCGGGGGACGACTCGATCGCTTGGCAGTCCTGAGTGACTGTGACTTGCAGCAAACCCCCGGCATGAAAGGGGTGTATAACGTTCTCCGTGAAGTGGCTGGTGACGGCCCTGGCGGCGGGTTCGTTCGAAAGAGCTCTCCCGAAGGAAGGAGAGGAGGCGGGCAAGTCTTCAGCCAGGAACTGCTCTTCTTTCTCTTCTTCGATCGCCACGTTTTCCAGCAGGGCAGCGGGACAGACAGGCTGAGTCTCATCCTCCGCTTCTGGATGTTCAAGGTGAGGCACATCCGTCCCGTCCTCTTCGTGTGCGTCCTCTACGGGAGGGGTGGAGGAAATCTTCTCCTCTTCGGGTTGGGGCTCCGGAAGATGGGCCTCCATTTGTCCAGAGGACAGCACAAAATTCTTGAGGAGAAACGGGAAGACAATCGGAATTACTGCACAACGAAGCAAAGAAAATGCTCACACAGTCTAACAATGAAAGCTCTCTCGTGCCATTTGACTTTCATCCACTTTATCTGCCACTGCCTAGGATTGAACTCACAACCTCAGAATTGTGAGGTGAGCGCTCCAACCTCTAGGCCAACGCACCACTCTTCTTAGATGGATCGGTTCGATTTGATTTCATTTGATCTGATGCGATCTGATTTGATTTCTATAGCCTCCCAATTCAACCTTGTGATCCTTACAATTCTAAGATTAAAAAACAACGAAAGCATTTTGAGAAACAGTTGGGGCATATTCTTGAGGACCCAGATTGTTTGGGGGCAAGAGGCTGACTCTGTAAACCGCTTAGAGAGGGCTGGAAAGCACTGTGAAGCGGTATATAAGTCTACGTGCCATTGCTAAGAACCATGGTGGTGCAGTAGACAAGAATGCAGCATTGCAGGTGAACTCTGCCCACTGCCAGCAGTTTGATCCTGACCGGCTCAAGGTTAACTCAGCCTTCCGTCCTTCTGAGGTTGGTAAAATGAGGATTCAGATTGTTGGAGGGTCAATAGGCTGACTCTGTAAACTACTTAGGGCCTGCAAAGCTCTATGAAGCAGTATATAAGTGCTATTGCCCTTCCTTCCTCCTCCCCTTCCCTCCCAGTGGTTAGAATGTAGTATTGCAGGCAAACTCTGTCCACTGCCAGGAGTTTGAATTTCATTAGGCTCAAGGTTGTCTCAGCCATCCATCCTTCTGAGGTCAGTAAAATGAGGACCCAGGTTGTTGGGGGCAATATTTTGACTCTGTAAACTGCTTAAAGGGGACTGGAAAGCTCTGTGAAGCGGTATATAAGTGCTATTGCTATTGCCCTTCCTTCCTTCCTTCCTTCCTTCCTTCCTTCCTTCCTTCCTTCCTTCCTTCCTTCCTTCCTTCCTTCCTTCCTTCCTTCCTCCCTCTCCTCCCAGTGGCTAGAGTGCAGTATTGCAGGCAAACTCTGCCCACTGCCAGGAGTTCCAATTTCACCAGGCTCAAGGTTGACTCAGACTTCCATCCTTTTGAGGTCAGTAAAATAGCAATAGCAATAGCAGTTAGCAATAGCAGTTAGATTTATATACCGCTTCCTAGGGCTTTCAGCCCTCTCTAAGCGGTTTACAGAGTCAGCATATTGCCCCCAACAACAATCCGGGTCCTCATTTTAGCCACCTCGGAAGGATGGAAGGCTGAGTCAACCCTGAGCCGGTGAGATTTGAACAGCCGAACTGCAGAACTGCAGTCAGCTGAAGTAGCCGGCAGTGCTGCATTTAACCACTGCACCACCTCGGCTCTTGAGGATGAGGACCCAGACTGTTGGGGGCAAGAGGCTGACTCTGTATACTGCTTACAGGGGACTGGAAAGCACTGGAAAGTGGTATATAAGTCTAAGCGCTATACTTAATGGCTACATACCCCAAACAACATTTCGTGGCTCAATCGCTTGAACTTAAATCAGTTGATCTTCCCCCAGAAAAAGAACGGAAAAGATGAGTTCTTTGGAATACACGCTTGCAAATTTCCTTACTTGTATTTGGCTTAGAAGCACGGTGAGGAGTCGGATGGATTCCACCCTTCTCTGAGCCAAGAGATATTTTCTTTCCTCCCACTCGGGCGGGTCTTGGGAGTTGAGTCCTTCTGGAGCTGTTGCTTTCAGATGCTTCCTGGGACGTTTCTCCTCGCGGTCGATCCGCCTTTTTTCCCGCCTCTTGATCTTAGACCGCCTCCTTCCTTCTCCGCCTTTCTTGTCCTCCTCGTCCCGTCTTTTTCTAGGCGACAACGGAACCATTTAGGGGAACATACCTATCCGCGCAGGCGTGTGGCAGGTTGTTAAAAAGAATAAAACAAAGCCCCCCCCATGGTGAAATCTAATTGCTACCGACTGTACAAAACCGCCTTGGGGATTTTCCAAGGAGATGTAAAATAAGCTGGAGAGAAATCTGAGCTGCCGGTAGAGAGATTTGACACTCCGACAATATTCAGATATTAGCAGCTGTACATCAAGGCCGTGCTGACACTCCCAATTAAAGCTTTAATCCTTTCCAAGGGCATTTGAAACTTGCCTCCTGTGTGGGTTACGTACATAGAGTCCTCTCTCTCCAGCTCGGAGGTCACGCTACTCCTTTCTCTGTTATCTTAACTATCTCTAATCTAACTTCTCGTCCCCAGGATGGCTGCCTCTCCAGCAACTGGCCTTGTAAACAGCTGAACTCTTTAGAGCAGAAATTGGGAACGCGATGCACTCAGCGCTCTGCTTGGTGACCCAGCTCCCATAAGCCTTGGCTGGCGTGAAGAGCCGCCGAAGAATCTGAGGGATGCCCTTGGAAGCTATCTACAGTAGAGGCCCTGAGGTGGCTCATGGTATTTTTTAGTGGGGAGGAGCAGGGTGAAAACAAGGCTCCCAAGGCAATCAGCTTGCAGGGGAATAAGTCATGGGTCATCACAGATGTGGCAGCAAATTTTTTACAAAAGAAATAAATCGGCTGTGTTCGAAAGAAATTACTGGCTGCCTCTGGGGGTGATTCCTGGACCTATTTTTCTCTTTTAAGCGGTGGTTGCAGATACTCCTTCTACATCTACTGCTTGGAGGAGGATCAGGTTATTCTGGCCCTCCCAGCAATCTCCTTGCAAAGGAGACCCTCCGTGGTTTCCCACTGCTGTTCTGAGCCTCCCCCGCTTCCTTGCGATCAAGTGATACAGCAGACTAAAGAGATAGTCCTTGACTTATGGTGACAGTCGTAACTTGTGATGGTCCCTAATTGGGTCATCCGTTATGCTTGAGAAAACAGCAGGTCCATAGCTAACTAAAGCAGTCACGCCACAGGGGTGAAGCAAATACGTCATATTGATATATTCATTTTTTAATTTATTCTCGCATCTCTTAACCGACCATCTCCCTATAGTCATGATGGAGAACCCGTGGCACGGATGCCCGAAGTGGCACACAGAGCCATGTCGCCCGACACCCGTTTCTCTTCCAGGTTTCTGGTGCACGTTGCGACGATCAGCTGACCTTCGCGCGCATGGCAGTGCCAAAAACCGGAAGAGCTGGTCTTCCGGTTTCCAGCAAGCACATGCGTGCCATCCAGCTGATTGTTGTGTGCGCATGTGCGCCAGTAACCGGAAGACTAGCTGATTGTTGCGTATGCGTACACCGGAAATCAGGAGTTCATTTCCCGGCGTGTGCATGCCCCCTGGGGCGCTCCTCTTCCGAGTTGCACCCCCAACGAGCGTGCTGGTGTGCACTAAGCGTGCTTACGGACGCACTCCCTTTTTTGCACTCGAAAAGCTTCGCCATCACTGCTCCATAATCTCGTTGTGTTGCTTTTTCCTATTCATTATTTTACTTCTGTTCCGAGGTGGCGCAGTGGTTAGAGTGCAGCACTGCAGGCCACTTCAGCTGACTGCTATCTGCAGTTCAGCGGTTCAAATCTCACCGGCTCAAGGTTGACTCAGCCTTCCATCCTTCCGAGGTGGGTGAAATGAGGACCCAGACTGTGGGGGCGATATGCTGACTCTGTAAACCGCTTAGAGAGGGCTGAAAGCCCTATGAAGCGGTATATAAGTCTAACTGCTATTGCTATTTCCTCCTTTATATTTTTAAGCAGCTTAGAGTGGCCGCACGGGGAGACAAGCAGCAGATAAATTTAATAAAGAATAATCCCCCCCCCCCCCAGCATGGGAGACGCTACTTAAATCTGTTATAATTTTGTACAAAGCTAAGCAATTGCAACCATATCATTCAGCCCCTAGGAATAAAAGGCCTGCATTTGATATACAATTGCTGAGTGGTTTGAAGGATGGGAACAGAAAACCCCGTAAGCACAGCATTTGTCGAGAGAGTCGCAAAGCTATTTTGATCTGTAGCATAACAACTTTTGTTCCAAACCCAACGGACTGCCTGGAACCCTCCCTGCAGAATTAAAAAAGAAAAGCTAACAGAGCCTCAGGTGTACTTTATGTCTGCAGAACCCACTGGGAGAAGCAAAGCAGACTGAGAAAACAACAGTACTATAAAGTTACAAGCAGATGTAACAGTCCGCTCTAGATTTTAACAGAATAACAGAGTTAGAAGAGACCTTGTAGGTCATCTAGTCCAACCCACCCACACACAAGCAGGAGACCCTACATCATTTCTGACAAATGGCAGTCCAGTCTCTTCTTGGAAGCCTCCAGGGATGAAGCTACCACAACTTCCGAAGGCAACTTGGGTTGATTTCTCCTTATTTCCAGGTTGAATCTCTCCTTGTTCATTTTCCATCCATTATTCCTCGTCTGGCCTTCGGGTGCTTTGGAAAATAGCTTGATTCCCCATCTCTCTGTGGCAGCCCCTTAAATATTGGAAGATTGCTATCATGTCTCCCCTGGTCCTTCACTTCACTAGATTAGCCAGGCCCAGTTCCTGCGACCGTTCATCGTAGGTTTTAGCCTCCAGTCCCCTAAAATCATCCAGGTTGCTCTTCTCTGCACTCTTTCTAGAGTCTCAACGTCTTTTTTATAATGTGGTGACCAAAACTGAGCGCAGTCTTCTAGGGGTGGTTTTTACTAAGGTTTCAAGGATCTTGAACTGCATCGTGATCTTTATGATAATTTTATTTCAGGCTAGACATATTTCTGCCATAAGAGAATGGCAGCAAGTGAGAAAGTGAGCAAGCAAAGACCTCTAGGCTGGAATACTGCAATGTGCTCTACATGGGGCTGCCCTTGAAGAGTATTCGGCGACTTCAGCTAGTCCAGAATGCGGCCGCGCGAGTGATTGTGGGTGCACCTCGCTTCACCCACATAACACCTATCCTCTGCGAGCTGCACTGGCTACCTGTCGATCTCCGGATACGCTTCAAGGTGCTACTTGTGACCCATAAAGCCCTTCATGGTAGTGGATCTGGGTACTTGAGAGACCGCCTACTGCCAATTACCTCCACGCGACCAATTAGATCCCATAGATTAGGCCTCCTCCGAGTTCCATCTGCCGGTCAATGCCGACTGGCAACTACGCGGAGGAGAGCCTTCTCGGTGGCAGCTCCAACCCTATGGAACGATCTCCCCGTGGAGATTCGTACCCTCACCACCCTCCAGACTTTCCGCACAGCCCTTAAAATCTGGCTATCCCGTCAGGCCTGGGGCTAAAGACTGTAACCCACCCGAATGGTATGAATGTTGTGCTTTTAATTATGTATTGTTTTACGTGTTACATGTTTGTTTCCCCCTTCCCCTCGAGTTGTAAGCCGCCCTGAGTCCCCCCAGGGAAAAGGGCAGCATATAAATAAACTTTCATAACTCATAACTCATTAGCAATTATACCTATGATGTTTGATGGCCCAACCTATTTGCAAACTAGCTCTCAAATTACTACAGACTTTGGAATTGGTTTATTCAGACATTATTCAGATGGAAATCACTAAACACAGCTATATTGAACAGGAGTAGTTCTCCAGCTGAATTTACCTGTGTCTTGTCCAAAGTTATGTTTCATTGCAACATTTGCCAGAACTTAGGAAGTTAAAACTATAATAATTATTATAATGCAGTGTGCAAAATATAACACCCTCACTCAACTTTAGTCTACAGCAGTGGCCAAAACTGTGGAAACCTTTTTGGGAAAAGTGTATTTTTGAGGTTTGATGGCTAATAACAGCACATTTTTTTTGGAGTAGTGTCATAAAATCATATATCAATGGAAAGATAATTTAATCAAGAATGTAATGCAACAAAGTGTGTTCAATTATATGTGTTCTATGAAAGGTTACAGCCAAATAACCCCAAAAAAAAAAAGGAACCACAACTTGCTTAGGTTGATAGCAGGTAGCTTTCCTCCCTCTGATTGTAGCCAATGAGCATGAGTGTTTAGAGAGCCAATCAGGTGTCATCTTGTTTTGGCAATGAGCCAATGAGATGACAGTAGGATTCAGTTATTGATGCCATGGATTGAAGCGGAGAGGAGGATATTTGTCAGTGTGTTATGCGATTGCTAACAATTTGATTGCTTTTTTTTGTGTTCTTTCATTTAGTGAGCTTGTAAAACATAATAAAATTACAGTAATGGTGCAAAGAGTGGACTGGTCACCCAGAAAGTGATGTAAAATAGTATTATTAAGTGAACAAGGCTAGAGTTATAAAAGAAATTAAAAGACAAAATGGTGGAAACTTAAACCAAAGGTGGCATTTCTAAGTTTTTGAAGAGGTATAAGGAGACTCAGTCACTACAAAACCACACAGGTAAAGGTGCACAACAGCAAGTTGTGATAGAAGAATTAAGACACTGTGCCTACGTAACAGAAGAAAACCATCTGGGTGTATACAAGATGAAATGGCGCAATGCAATGTGAAGTTGAGTACAAGGATGGTTCGGCGCAGACTGCAGGATTTTGGCCTAAGATCTAGAATTGCATGAAAAAGCCACTTTTATGTCTCATAAAAGTTATTGCATGGCGTTATTGATTAAATTATCTTTCCATTGATCTATAATTTTATGGTATTACTCCCCCCCCCCCAAAAAAAGCGGCGTTATTAGCCATCAAACCTCAAAAACACTGTATACTTTTCCCAAAAGGTTTTGGCCACTACTAGTATTTAGCAGTGAGAGTACAAACTCACACGATAAATAATATATGTGGGATGGCGGGGGAAAACATTTGCTGAAATCTCAGGAGGCGAGTCAGCATCCTGAGTAAGATTTCCAGGAATTAGCAGCCTGTTTTGAAGGAACGTGATGGGATTGATCCGCTGGTGTCTTCGCTAGCCAACCCAAAACAAATTATGGAAAAAGAGAACGGCCCTCGACTTAGAATCGTAATTGTAGAGTGGTCAGAATTTCTGTCGCTAAAGCAAGGTTGCTGCTGAACGAGCCACCTCTTGTGTTAACGACCCACTGTTAAGTGAATCACAAGGTCGTTAAGCAAAGCTGGCTTCCCCCTGTTGACTTTGCTGGAGAGAAGGCAGCTGGGGAGGTGACGAATGGTTGAAAGCTGCAACCCCCATTGCAAACGCATGTGAGGATTGGGGAAGACTCGCATTTTTCGTGGCCATCGAAACTTGGTCACTAAACGGATCGTTATAAGTCGAGGACTACCCGCTTGTCCTTGGTCTAAAAAGACCAACTTCCCCACCCCCCCAAAAAAATATGTCGATGCTCTTGGTCCACAGTTTGAAATGCAGGGAGGTCCAACGTGATTTGGCCTTTTCAGTCAAATTCCGCCCACACGCTGTGTTTTCCCTTCCAATAAAAGAACGATTAACACGAATGATTTGATAACGAAAGGCAATGATTTAAGGTCCTCACCTTTCCGTCCCTTTTCTCCCTCTGTTCTCCTCTCTCTTTCTCTCTCGCTCTAGGCCTTGGAGGGTTAATCTCTCTAGGGTTCTCTGTTTTATGGCATTCTCACTGAAATGATTAGTGGCGTCGGATGTCACCTGTTTCAAAACAGCAACAACAAAGCGCATGGCTAATTCGGACCTCCACACACACCTACACCCACACACACACATACCAAAACAAGCCCTCCCCCAAAAATAAGCCCTCCCTGGAAATACTGCAACACAGCAGCAGCCATGAGGTGACCACGGACCTCCTGCACCTCAAAAATAATAAGACCTCCCCCAAAAATAAGGCCAAGCGCTTATTTTGGGGGTCAAAAGAAAATAAGACCCTGTCTTATTTTTCGAGGAAACACACAGTATAAACACATACAGTTGCTTATTATTCGTAGGCAAAAGAGTTACACTCTAGAACAGGGGTATCCAACTCAAGGAACGTGGGGTGCTTAGATCAGGCCTGCAGGGCTGAAAACGGAGCTGGGGAAGGGGGGGTGGGGCTAGCAAAACAAACTAAAAAGAAAAGAAAAAGCAGAAATGTTTCCCCTTCTGCATTTGAACATGCAAACAGGGAAGAGGAAAGGAGGAAGGGGAAGAGAAAGAAGAAGGAGGAAAGATGGGAAGAGAGCAAGGAAGGAAAAAGAAGGAAAGTGGGGGAAGAAGAAAGGAGAATGAAGAGGGAAGGAAAAGGAAGAAAAAGAAAAGGAAGGAAGGAAGGAAGGAAGGAAGGAAGGAAGGAAGGAAGGAAGGAAGGAAAGAAGGAAGGAAAGAAGGAAGGAAAGAAGGAAAGTTCTACCTTAGCACTTGGCCACCAAAGGCATGCCCAACACGAGTGACGTCGACCTGGCTACGCCCCCCCCATGGCCACGCCCCTCACAGCCACGCCCCTCTGAGGTCAAATACAGCCCTGATGCAGCCCTCAATGAAATCGAGTTTGACACCCCTGCTCTAGAACGAAATACAGAAAAGTACCGGAAGTCACACTCGAGTTATGACGGTCATGGGACCTACCCATCAAAATCGTTAACGGGACAGTCTTAAATCAGATCTCCCTCCCGCCCGACCCAATGACCATTTTTGCAGCAGCCATGAAGCAGATGTGCCAAAGACGTTAAGCGAACCCCTGCTTTGGCTTTGGAGCGCGGTTTTGGCAAAAAATTGGAAGTCCATCCTAGTTTTTGGCAAAGCAGTGATAAAAAGCGCCACGTCGGAGAAGAAGCAGAGCGGATGAGCACTCTCGGATCGACCAATTCCAGACTCGATCGATCACTATTTCTGGCCTAGTTTGGGTTTCTTTTTTTGTGTGTGTGAATCCTGGCTTACCGAAAGTCCCCGCGAGGGCACGGCGCCTTACCTTAATGTTACAGGCGAGAGCTTTGCCGTCGTCGGCCTTGAACATCAGCTTCATGCCCTTCAGGGTCTCCATGGCTCGGGAGAACGATTCGGACTCTTGATACTGGACAAAGGCCTCGAAGGACCTCATCCCGCGGAAAACGAAGTGGTTCCTGCTCCTCCCCACTGTTTCTTCCCTGTAGGGGTCCAGCATGGGGATGTCCACGTTCCTGATCGTCCCGAAAGCGCCAAAGACCGTCCTCAAGACCTCCTCGCTGGGGGTCTCGCTCTCCGAACCTTTGGGGGCGAACCACTTGCAGGGCAGGCCTTCCAGATGGACGCAGTCGGGAACCGCCCGGCTTAGCGGCTCCTCCTCCGGCTGTTTTGGGGCCTTGTCCTGGGGCTCGGATTCCTGAGTAGGCGAGACGTCGGGAGGGGTTTCCGTAGCGACCACCTGCAGGTCTTCCTTAAATCCGTTCAGCGTGATCCGCTGGCCGTGGAGCTTCTCCTTCAGGCTGGAGACCAAGCGCCTGGTTTCGGCCTCTGCTTCAAACCGGATGAAGGCCTTGGTGCTCTTGGACACTTTCACGCTGGTGAACTGGTCCGGGGAGATCAGGTTCTTCAGCTTGTCCATCACTTCCCACTTGGAGAAAGCCCGGGTCGATCCGGTGTGTTCCGGGGGAAGCACCACGCTGATGGTCAGTTTCGCAACCGGCTTCAGGTAGAGCTGCTGGGAGGCGCACAGCTCCGTGGCTTCGGAGGGGTCGCAGACGAGGGTGACCGTCATGGCGTCCGGTAGTCCTTCGGGAAAAACAATTCAAAGGCAACTTACGTGGGCCAAAAAACCGACACTCGTTGACTTCTGGTTAAAGGGGCTTTGGGCCCGCCTACCCTTCAAACCCAAAGGTGCTTTTTCAAGAGCCGATTGGACTTTTTTATTGGTTGGTTTTTCCTTTGAAGACATGTCACTTCTCCGTGACCCGTCAAAACCGCGGTCCACAAAAGCGCGCTTGACGAAAGCGCGCATTTGACGTCATCACAGCGCGACGAAAAAAATTAAAAATTGAAATAAAAATACAATTAAAGCAAGCCGATTCACATAAAGGTAAGGGTTAGGGTTAGGGTTAGGTTAAGGGTTAGGGTTAGGTTTAGAGCGTTAGGGTTACGTTTAGCGTTAGGTTAAGGGTTAGCGTTAGGTTTAGCGTTAGGTTAAGGGTTAGGTTTAGGGTTAGATTTAGGGTTAGGTTTAGGGTTAGGTTAAGGGTTAGGTTTAGGGTTAGGTTTAGCGTTAGGTTAAGGGTTAGGTTTAGGGTTAGATTTAGGGTTAGGTTAAGGGTTAGGTTTAGGGTTAGGTTTAGGGTTAGGTTTGGGGGGGTTAGGGTAAGGTTTTCGCTTTATTTTTACATTTATCGATCACAGTGCGATGTTTTCGTCGCGCTGTGATGACGTCACGTACGCGCTTTCGTCGAGCGCGATTTTGTCGTCCGCGGTTTTGTGGTGGAACCCACTTCTCATGCAAGAAGATTTTTCAGCTTCTCTCAGAAGCTTCTTGTTTGAGAAGTGAAACATCTTCAAAGAAAAATCAGAAAGTCCACTTGCCTCTTGGGGAAGAAAAGCAGCTTTGGGACAACCATGAGCTGGATGACTGAGAATCTCCATAGACATCTGCCCTTCAAACCTTCACTCTCCGGTCAGCCCAAATGGGCCGCAGCCGGGAGTGAGCTGAGGCCCAGAGGTTGGGGATCCTCGATTTTAAGGAATTGTAAACACACGTATATCTGATGGAGGAGAACATTTGTAGCTCAGAGTTTGAAAAGGGAGGTCCTTGGGGGCTCCCTGAGCTTGGATGTTTTCTTGGAGATGCTTCATCGCCAAGTTAGGTCACATCATTAGTGCTAGTACTTTAGTCTAGCACTGATGACGTTACCTAGTTTGGGCATGAAACGTCCGCAAGATTCAACCAAGCTCAGAGAACACCAAGCACCTCACCGAGTTTGTTGTGATAGCCTCATTGGTTTTTGGAAAGGGTTATTCAGGTGACCTCATTACAGTGGGATTTAATCCAAGATAAATTTGCATCTTTGTTCATTGAAATATCATAGTATCTACTTGTTTAAAACTCCATTGTTTTTACTGTGTTATAACAAGCGTAACTAATATGATCTTTAACTGAATTGCATGAGGGCTTAAGATTATCAAACTAAACCTTCAACAAAAAGCTGTTTATGGAAATTAAAAACAAGATTCATTTGAATTGTTCTTCAGGAAGAGACAGGCCTTTAAAAAAATCAAGGAAAAAAAAATGCCAATCAGGAATTGATCTGACAGACTCTAAGCTGTAGAATAAAAGAAGAAACACATCTCTAGACAGAATTCTGTTTACTGAGAAATTTCATCCACTTCAAATTATTTCACTATTAACAGGGGACAATTAGGATTGTTAATATTAAGACTTTTAAAAAAAAATCTGCACCATTTAGTACTTCTAGCAAGAGCATATGGTGGGGGGAAAACCACCTGTATATTGCACACTAGATCAAAGGATCAAGTAAATTGCACACATCAAAGGTTGACATTTTTAACAAACAAGATTGCCACTGATTAAAAGTGCTTATTATTCATATAAAAAAAAACCTATTTTAACTAATCTGCAAATATCCCCCAAACCCACTTTTTCTGGGTAAGCTCAATTTTATCAATACTATCGGGTAGAGCCCTGAAATGCTTTTTGCCATTTTTCCACTGTTGTCTGACCGTTCTGAGGCATGCAAATATATTTTTTAGTTTTTAACCAGTCCAAGTGCTAAATATATCTGCTTTGAGAATGCCTGTTCATCTGTCTTTCTTTTAACCAGCCTAGAACCATCTATTCTGCCAAGCCCATGCAAGAATTAAGCCAGTACAAACCTCGATTGCGTCCTTTGAGAAGTGATTAATAGGTGGTGGAGATTCCAGTTACATTTTTGATCTTGGCGACAATGTTTGGCTCTTTGGAACGCATGTCCCTGTTCTCTGCCAGTCTGCCAGTCTTGTTCTTCAGGCTCTGCATGGCAAATGGGAGTATTTTGGTTCGTATACTCGGAACCGTCTACCCGAATGTTAAAAGTTATTAAGACGTTCCTTTGTTCGCAAAACCGTTCTCCACGCAACCTTTGCCAGGGCGCGAATGTGCAGAGGAAGGTTGCTAGCGAATTCTACTCTCTTCTGAGATTTTTTCAGACCCCAATTGCAGAACTCAAGGGAGGCTGAACAATCAAATGCACCCAGAGGCAAAGGCATCACCTGTGCCCTTCCTTTACAAAACATCTCCATCACACCTGTACGTCCACGAAGTGTGCTGCCGATGGAGAACAACAAAACTGACTCTCTTTCCGATAAACATCCTCTTGAAATAAACACACCCGCCAACTCAGAATCAGCGATACAAGAGTTCCCTGCAACACGAAGGGCGGCATTTTAACGGGTCTTAAAATGAGTAAAACCAGCCCATTTTCAACATGGCAGCCAAATAGGTCTGCAATTTGTATATAACCAACTTCTGGGAAAAACAGGTCTCTAGTTCAGGAATCGGCAACCTTAAACACTCGAAGATCCATTTGGACCCGTTTCCCACAGAAAAGAAAACACAAAATCCTTCCTGAGTGGCCACAAAACTAGCAGATGTAATTGAAATAAATGTTCTTTTTTCTTCTGAAACTTTTCAGAAGTTTTGGCCTACCAGGGGTCAAAAAGCTCAATAAATCACATGCTGACGGGTGTCGCACATTGGCGGTTGTTGTGACGCATATTTTGAGTGACAGGGAGCCGCAGCAGAGGGATGAAAGAGCCACATGTGACT
Organism: Thamnophis sirtalis; assembly: GCF_051295495.1. Taxonomy (NCBI): domain Eukaryota; kingdom Metazoa; phylum Chordata; class Lepidosauria; order Squamata; family Natricidae; genus Thamnophis; species Thamnophis sirtalis. The sequence continues at coordinate 53,386,335 of NW_028261393.1, read as the reverse complement.
CCAGAGTTGGCCCCTGCTCTAGAGAACATTTGAAAACACCTAAGTTAATCTGAATTTATTTCTGGGTTAATTGCAGGGGGTAAACAGGTCTCATGGTTTTGAAAGTATATTCTTCATGTATTCTGAAACTCTGTATATTCTTCGTAACCACAGAAATTTTAGAAAGCAAACCAAATGGAGAATTTCCTTCGACTTGAAGGGCCTTCGCTACTCCTAGCTGAATTCAGTTTCATAATGGTCTTTCTGACGCCATGTTTGCCTTATTATATCTATATTTATTTATATATCGTATTTAGAAACCACCCACCTCCCTTGACTCTGGTGCAATTGCTCTTTTTTTTTCTTTTTCCAGGCAAACGATGGGGTGGATTTTCTGCAAAATGCCTAAAATTACACTTTGCCTTGTTTTTCCTTTCCTTGGTAAAGTTATTTCTAGGTGGTAGTTCCTTGTCTGTGTGAAACCTGCATCGTGCTGAGCTCAAAAGTAAACTCACATAATGACCTCATGATCATCTAGTTCTCCGTTCCTTATTTGTGTATAGTATTTTTATTCTTAATTTTAAAGACAGCTTTACGTGAGTCTATATTTTTTAATGACCGAAATCTTTTTCAAAGCTGTGTTGCTGTTCTATGGATCAGTCGATTAATCAAGAGGCCTGGCTCCACATCACAGCCTGAACCCCAAATTAACCCAGCAAATAAACCCCATCTGAAGGCAGATAAAAGTTTAAGTGGGGAGAGGGGGGAGGAACAGGGGAAACAAACTAACCTCAACATCGTTTTATTTGCTTCGATTTCTGATCATATCCACCACACGTCATGTGAAATGGGAGTCCATAACCTTGTCATTGCTGAATTTTTGATCTTGAATGGCTAGAAATGCAGAAAACTCATTAAATCAGAACAATTTTATAGCCTTAAATTGCTCATCCTCCAAACCCTGGAATACCCAACTCAACTCTAAAAGATATAGGTAACCCTATACAAGCATAGTAGGGGGAAGAATGTCTAGGGCTAAGCAAAGCAGTTGAGTGGCACCCAATTCCATAGCCGTCATGCCAATAGTTGTTATGGGAATCACTGCAGTCGTTAAGTGAATCGGGCTGCCTGGTAAATGAATCCTGCTTCCTCCAGTAATTTTACTTGTCGGAAGTCGAGGCAGATATTTTGTCTCTCTCCGGACACAAGGAGCATATATCTGCTGAACAAAACTCCGCATTGGTGACAGGAAGGGCATCCGGCCATTAAACACTCTGCTAGCTACATTCAGTTGCAAGGGATTATGGGATCGTTAAAAGAGGATTGAGGATGAAGTTGGCTGCGAAGGTCACAGATGGTGGTCCAATGCCTCAGGGACCATTATGCAACCATTATAAATACATACAGATTGCCAAACCCCCGAATTTTGATCACTGTGACTGTGGGGGATATTGTAATAGTCATAAGTGTGACGATTGGTCCAAAGTCATTATTTTTTTCAGCGTTGTAACTTTAAATGGTCGCTAAGTGACTACCTAGAAAGGGACTCCTTGCCTCACAACAGTGGATTTAGTGATTTAGTGACAACAGTGGATTTAGTTATGACATCACTGAAAAAAAGGGACTTATGACCCAGAGGTGAATTACTCCAGGTTTGGTCCAGATCGGGCGAACCTGTAGTAGTGGTGGTGGGAGGTTCCGCCCACCCGCATGGACACTTTTGCGCACTTGCGTGCACAGGAGCACACCTAAACCGGTAGTAAAAAAATTGGCAACCCACCACTGATATGACCATATTTCATAGTTACCACCTTTGTACCATCCCCATCATCCTGTGATCAAAATTCAGATGCTTGGCACCTGCTTCATTCTTGTGTCCCAAGAGTCACGTGATCCCCTTTTGCGACCTTCTGACCAGCCAAGTCAATGGGGAAGCCGGATTCACTTAACAACCAGGTTTCCAACTTAAGAACTGCAGTGATTCGCTTAACAACTGTGGCGAGAAAGGTCGTAAAGTTTGGCCCAACCATCTTCACAAATGTCTCACTTAACCTCAGAAATTTTGGGCTCAGTTGTCGTCGTAAGTCGAGGACTAGCTGTATAATACTAACCCCACCACTACAGCCCGATCCATGGAACAAGGGGCTGCCTGTATCCCATGTTCCCCTCCACAAAGCAATGCTCAAATCAAATCAAATCTTTATTACAGTCACAGAGCAGCATGCCAGTGCAAAGCTACAAATGCCCCCATATCCCATCATCCCCTTCCGTAGGGCAGGCTCCTCCTCCCCACAAGTCTCCTTTTTGCAAAGAACTCCCACCTTCCTTCTATTAGCACCCCCTCCCCCTCCAGATATGTGGGACTACAACATCCATCCTCCTGTGGGATGGTGAGGATGAGGGATTATCTTGACTTCCTATCTTTGACTCCTGTCCCATCCAGGCATTTGAGACCCAGGCGAATGGGAGTTGTAGTTCCAGGCACTACTAGAGGCACTGGGCCCATGAAAGATAGGAAGGTGGGAATCGGCATGGCACTCACTCTCCAAATGTTGTCCCGTCACTCCCAGTGCTCAGGGCGATGGGAACTGGAGTCCCACACAATCCCAGGTGTGCGGGACTCACCCCGCAGGAGTACCTGCAGGAGACAGGCGGATGGGAACTGGAGTCCCAGACACACCCCGACGTACTTCACTCACCGCAATGCCTGCAGGTGACAGGCAGATGGGAACTGGAGTACTTTCAGATATTCAGCACCTACAAGAACTAGGCAGATGGGAGCTGGAGTCCCAGGTGGATGGGAGCAGGAATACGAGCCAAACAGAAAGGATGGGAGCTGGAGTCTCAGGCAGGCCAGGCAGATGGGACCTGGAGTCCCAGGCAGGCCAGGCAGATGGGAGCTGGGATCTCAGGCAAGCTGGGGGGATGGGAGCTGGAGTCCCAGACAGGCCAAGCGGATGGGACCTGAAGTCTCAGGCAGGCCAGGCGGATGGGACCTGGAATCCCAGGCAAGCCTGGAAACTGGGCCTCTCCGGTCAGGTGGATGGGAGCTGGAGTCCCAAGTAAGCTGGGTAGATGGGAGCTGGAGTCCCAGGCAACCGGGACAGATGGGAGCTGGAGTCCCAAGTAAACCTAGCAACGGGGACCTGGAGTCCCAGGCTGGCCAGGCTGATGGGAGCTGGAGTCCCAGGCAACCGGGACAGATGGGAGCTGGAGTCCCAGGCAACCGGGACAGATGGGAGCTGGAGTCCCAAGTAAACCTAGCAACGGGGACCTGGAGTCCCAGGCTGGCCAGGCTGATGGGAGCTGGAGTCCCAGGCAACCGGGACAGATGGGAGCTGGAGTCCCAGGCAACCGGGAGAGATGGGAGCTGGAGTCCCAAGTAAACCTAGCAACGAGGACCTGGAGACCTAGGCTGGCCAGGCTGATGGGAGCTGGAGTCCCAGGCAAACCTAGCAGCTGGGAGCTGGAGTCTGAGGGGGAGGAGGCGTGTGGGAGCTGGAGTCCCAGGCAAGCCAAGCCTGATAGGACCTGCAGTCCCTCCCCTCAGAGCCCTCAGCGCGGTGAGGCCTAGAGGCCCTTCCGGAGACCCCCAACCTCCCGCCGCCGCCGCCGCCCCTCGGCCTCTCCTCCCGCGCCGCGGCCTACCGGGCCTGCCTCTCCCGCTGCCGCCGCCGCTGCCGCTTCCTGGCCCGGCCTCCCCGGGGCGGAGCCGCCGCGCCCCCTCGCCCCCCGTCGCAGATGGCGGCTCTGCCCGGCCCCTTCGCTCGCCCCCTCGCCCGGACGGGCTTCGGCCTGGGCCCTGCCGGGGCCTCCTGAGGGCTGCGGGTCGCCGGTCTCCTCCCCCCCCCCACCGGCCCCGGGTGCCCCACTCCTTTGGGTTCCCCCCACTCCGGAGGACTCAGTCGATCCACTCCCTTCCCTTCTCTCCCGTCCTCCGGGTGGGGCTATGGGGGGGAGACCCCTCCCCCGCCCTTGCTGGAGGGAAGACCCCCCTCCCCTTGCTGGCTGGATTTGAACCCGGGGCCGAGGCAGGAGGGGCAGGACTCATCTCTTCTTGTAACCCCTGGAAAAGGGGTCCAGGACAGTCCCCACCCCCAACAAGAACCCCCCAGGGGACCAGTCATACTCAATCCCCCCCTCCAAGCAAAGTTCACCCCTTGCTGGAGGGAAGACACCCCATCTCTCCTCCAGGGCAGGATTTGAACCCGGGGCCGAGGCAGGAGGAGTAGGAATCATCCCTTCTTTCGACCCATGTCAAAGGGGTCCAGGGCAGCCCCCCAACAAGACCCTCCAGGGGGGCCAATGACACCCCCCACCCCCAAAGTAAAGCATTCCCCTTACTGAATTTGAACCCAGGGCTGAGGCAGGAGAGGTAGGACTCATCCCTTCTTTTGACCCATGTCAAAGGGGTCCAGGGCAGCCCCCCAACAAGACCCTCCAGGGGGGCCAATGACACCCCCCACCCTCAAAGAAAAGCATTCCCCTTACTGAATTTGAACCCAGGGCCGAGGCAGGAGAGGTAGGACTCATCCCTTCTTTTGACCCATGGCAAAGGCGTCCAGCGCAGCACACACCCCACTCAAGGAGCCTACAAGACTGTCCTGGGGGGGGGGGGGGACCAAGACCCCCAGGGGATCAATGATACCCCCCCCCAAACAAAGCACACACACACACACACACACAGCAATGCATCTAGGGCCAATTTCAGCCCTGGGGAAGCGGAGTTCCTTCCCGCACAGATGTGGGGTGATTTGTCAACCCCAATGATTCCCCCCCCCAAAAAAACCCCACACCTTCTTTCCACCACCCCCTTACAGGATGAGGATGACTTCCGAATCCGATCTGCCCCCTATCCTAATCTTTGCAAAAGGCCACTTCCCCGTCCAGATGTTGGAGTTCGGTTCTCCCCTGCGGACACACAGCTGGAAGGAGCCCTGGGATCCCGCACATCTGGAGCAGGGCTCAGCTGGAAGGGGCCAGGGGGAGCCTCTCTTCCAAACCTGCCCCTTCCTCCCCAAGGGAAGAGGGGCCAAATAAATCCCCGGGATCCTAAGCAATCCCTTTTTTGGAAACAGCTGCCTCTCTGCATGCTAACTTTTAAAAAAAAAAAATTCCATTTTCTCTGCATTTTCGGGGGGTGGGGTGGGCAGAAAGCCGTAGAAAAGATTTTGGGGAAGGAAGGTGATATTTAGCAAAAACTTTGGTGGCGTCTGCCTTATTTTTCTCTGAATAAGAGGAAGGCAGGGTGGAGGAGAATCCAGTGATACCACCCTGTCCTCCGGAACGGGGTTCAAGGAGAGGGAACCTTAATTCATCAAATCCATCAACAAGACAACATAACTTTGAGACCCCCTCACCCCATTTTGGCCACTGTAAAGGTGCTGCCAGCCAGGCTGGGCCCACTTGGAAGGGTTAGAGCCTTGGGAAGACTACCTTTCGAGTTCCCCTTCCCTCTTCCAGCGAAGCCACTCTTAATTCTCTCCCCAGAACAATGACCTTGGCAGGTAGGCCGGCCCGAGAAGAAAAGGATGGACAGTCCCGTTCTCCCCCCCCCCAAACCCGGACAGGCTGGCATCATTGCCCCACTGCATCTCCACCAGCCAGCCCGGCACTCTCCCCATTGAGTGGTTTCTTGGTGGTCTCTGAGCTTGGTGGTTTTCTTGCAGACGTTTCATGGCCCAACTTGGTAACATCATCAGTGTGATGAGCCATGAAACTTCTGCAAGAAAGCCCCCCAGCTCAGAGAGCACAAAGGATCCCGCAATCTTCCTCCTCCACATCTGCAGTAATGATGTCACCTAGTTGGGTAATGAAATGTCTGCAAGAAAACCACCAAGCTACGCTCCACAATTCTCCTCCTCCACCACCCTGCTCCCTTCTTCGACTGATGATGTTACTTAGTTGGGTCATGAAATGTTTGCAAGGAAACCACCAAGCTCAAAAAGCACCAAGCACCCCACAGTGCTAATCCTCCTCCTCTTCCCTCTCCTTCCTCCCACGGCCTCCTTTCTTCCAGCACTGATGATGTTATCTAAATGGGTCATGCAAAAAAAGCAATTAAGCTCAGAGAGCACCAAGGATCTTCCTCTCCACACACCCCATTTTCTTCTAGCAGTAATGATGTCGCCTAGTTGGGTCATGAGATGCCTGCAGGAAAACAACGAAGCTCAGAAAGCACCAAGGAAGGACCCCCCAGTCATTATCCTCCTCTCCACACACTCCACTTTCTTCTAGCACTGATGATGTTACCTAGATGGGTCATGAAACATCTGCAAAAAAGCAATCCAGCCCATAGTCATCATCATCTTCCTCCTCCTCCCACCCCACTTTCTTCAACCCCTGATGTTGTTACCTAGCTGGGTCCCGAGACGTCCGCAAAAAAACACCACCCAGCTCCGACAGCATCCTCTCAACCCCGAAAATACAAATATTCTCCTTTGCTGACTCTTCCCCCTTACCCGCACGGCGCATCTCCGCCTCTCCGCAGCCGGCGACGCCCCCGAGAACCGAAAGGCGGCCGGCCTAGAGTCCCGCCGCCTCCCCGGGACGCCGGTTGCCCAGCCGGGAGAGCATTCCCCTCCGCGATCCGCTACCGATGCGCCCAGATCTGGGTCCCCAGCGCGGCGGCAAGCTTCCCTGCGCTCCGCTGGCGCGCTCTTGCGCACCGGGGGCAGCTGGAGAGGGCGGCCCGCTTCCCGCGCCCTTCCCCTTCCTGTCTCCGGCCCGCCTGCCTGCTCGCCTGCTCGGTCGGCTGGCTGGCTGGCTGACGCCGCCCCCCGGCCGCCTGCTCTGCCCTGCCCGGCGGATCGCAGGAGCCCGGCGGCGGCGGAGTCGCCTCCTCCACCGTCCCGGGCGGCGGCTGGCATGGTGCGCCATGGCCACTTGGAAGCGCGACGGACGGCTGACTGCGCTGCAGCGGTTGGGTTGCGCCGGGCTGGCCGGGGCGGCGAGCCACAGCTTGACGGCCCCGCTGGAGGTGCTTACCGTGCTGGGCCAGGTCGGGGCTCTGCCCGGGCGGAGAAGCGGCCTCTGGCGAGCCGGCCGCAGCCTGTGGCAGGCCGAGGGGCCGGGCGCGCTCTGGAAAGGCAACCTGACCGCCTGCTTGCGCCTCCTGCCTTACAGCGCCGTGCAGCTCGCCTCCTACCGCCGGTAAGCGGAGAGGGAGGGAAAGGGCACCAAGCGGCGATCTGGGCGCGTCTCCGGTACCCCACCGGGTCGTGAAAGATAGATGATGGATGGATGGATGGATAGATAGTAGATAGATGACAGAGAGTGAAAGAGAAAGAGACAGATAGGTGATAGATGGATGGATGGATGGATGGATGGATGGATGGATAGATAGATAGATATGAGAGGGAGGGAGGGAGGGAGGGAGGGAGGGAGGGAGAGAGAGAGAGAGAGAGAGAGAGAGAGAGAGAGAGAGAGAGAGAGAGAGAGAGAGAGAGAGAGAGAGAGAGTGTTCCCCTTACAGCGCCATCCAACCACCAGTAAGCCAGGATGGTGAGGGAGAGAAGGGGGACCAAGTGGTGATCTGGACATGTCTCCAGTACCCCACCGGGTCAAGAAAGGAAGGAAGGAAGGAAGGAAGGAAGGACGAACAGGTAAAGCTTCCCCTAGTCGTTCCTGACTCTAAGTGGCAATGTTCATCTCCGTTTCAAAGCCGAAGAGCCAGCGCTGTCCAAAGACGTCTCTGTGGTCATGTGGCCGCCATGACTCAACACCGAAGGCGCACAGAACACTGTTCCCTTCCCACCAAAGGTGGTTCCTCTTTTTCTACTTGCATTTTTTATGTGCTTTCGAACTGCTACGTTGGCAGGCAAGCCACGGGAGCTCACCCCGTTACGCGGCGCTAGGGATTCGAACCGCCGAACTGCCGACGTTTCTGATCGACCAGCTCAGAGTCTTAGCCACTGAGCTAAGATAAGATAAATACGAAACTATGCACATACCCACATCTATTATACGACACAGAGAAACAACACAGTCTAGTTTATATAAACGTAGGTATACAGGTACATGTATACACCCACACGGATGTCATGCAGGCACTTACACGGCAATAAAAAAAACCATTGAACCCTGTTCTACAGGTCGGTCAGCAAAACAGTGTTGTCAGAGTGTCCTTTCCCCCACCCACAGGCCTCTTAAATCAAAGAAAGCTAAGGCAGACTGCATTTAGGTTTGCTAAAATATCCTACAGGTAGTCCTCGACCAGGGGTGGGTTCCTGCCAGTTCTAATCTCTTCTATAGAAGAGGTTACACAAATCTACCATGCCGTTTAGAACCGGTTCCAGCTCTCTCCCCCCTGCCCGTCTGCACATCATCAAGATGAAGAGCGAGAGGAGGAATTCTGGGAGTTGAAGTCCACAAGTCTTAAAGCTGTCAAGTTTGAACACCCCTGGGGGGGGGGGGTTCTAAAGGGTTAGGGGTGCAAGGGTCTTGTAACTTGACAGCTTTAAGACTTGCACACTTCAATGCCAGAGTTCCTGAGCCAACATGACTGGAGGAGGAATTCTGGGAGTTGAAGTCCACAAGTCTTAAAGCTGTCAAGTTTGAACACCCCTGGGGTTTTTTCTCTCTAAAGGGTTAGGGGTGCAAGGGTCTTGTAACTTGACAACTTTGAGACTTGCACACTTCAATGCCAGAGTTCCTGAGCCAACATGACTGGAGGAGGAATTCTGGGAGTTGAAGTCCACAAGTCTTAAAGCTGTCAAGTTTGAACATCCCTGGGAGTTTTTTCTAAAGGGTTAGGGGTGCGAGGGTCTTGTAACTTGACAGCTTTAAGACTTGCGTTCTTCAAATGCCAGAGTTTCTGAGCCAACATTTTGGTTGCTAAGCAAGAGCGTTGTTAAGTGAGTTTCACCACATTCTACAAGTTGGCCACGCTCATCCAGTCACACGACTGACAGGCCACTCCCACTCAGTCACATGGCTGGCAAGCCACTCCCATCCAGTCACATGACCAGCAAGGCACTCCCACCCGGTCACATGGCCGGCAAGCCACTCCCACAAAGCAGGCCACACCGACAGAAGAGGTTCCTAAAAAATTTGGAAACCCACCACAGTCCTCGAATTACAACAATTCATTTGATGACCCTTGGAAGTGACCACGTGACCTTTCCCCATACTTCCGACCTTTGCATAAGTCTACCCTTCTCCAAGGTCTTATCTGTGGCTCTCTACACCCCAAAATGAGACATGGTGACTTCTATCTTGAGCTGGATCAGAGCTGAAATTCCCGATGAACAACAAAAAACTCCACCCCCCAAAAAATATTTGACTTTTGCCCCCTCTGTTTAATCTCGCCTTAGATGCGTGATGTGGCTGATGGATGATTTGGGTCACATTTCCCAGTGGAACGCCATCGTGGCTGGGAGTCTGGCGGGCATGATGGCAGCCATCGCTACCTACCCAACCGAGGTGGTCAAGACTCGCTTGATTGCACAGAACCGACTCGATCCGCCTTACAAAGGCATTCTTCATGCTTTGTATATGATTTACCATCAGGAAGGAGCCTCTGCACTTTATCGGGGCGTCTCATTGTCAGTATTAGGTATTGAAAGATTCCTCCCTTCCATCGATTGATGTTCTGTTATTTGTCTTTCAAACGTGGCACTTTTTAAGGGGGCCTGGACTTCCACTGTTCTGACCCAGCCTTTGCAGAACCAAGAAACAGATTCCCTTGTTACGAGAAAAAATCCCTCTTTATTTATCTCCTGTGAATTAATGGCCTTCACACACCGAACAATAGTCCTTCAAAGAGTTAACAGACCTTATCAGTTTCTTGCGATAATTGCCAGACTGTGAGGTCCCAGCCGCAAAACTGCAAATTAAGTTCTGGCAAGCAGTCTCTGAGGCACGAAACACGATGATTGTCAGACGGGCCTCCTTCAAAATTCAAGAAAGGAAACCCCCAACTCCATTATTTTAGAGAAAAGGTACTTTTACTGAAATAAGAGACAAGGAGCAAAATCTTCAGAAATACGAACTGTTGTCTCCTACGATAACCGTTCCCCTTTCCTTCTATTTATTCCCCGGCCAGGGAGGGGCCGTTCAGCATCCATGTGTGCCTTGCTTCCTGAGTCGTCTCCTTGTCCTCCATTGTTCTCCTCTCCTCTGCTCATAGGCGCATCTGGAAAAGGCCCCAGCTCTTCTTCCTCCCCACTTATCTCGGCCTCCAAAGGCAGCTGCTATCTCTTCCAAGGACATTCCAGTAACCAATCAAGGGAGAATGTTTGTAGCTCAAGGCTGAACGGTGGGATCCTTGGGGCTCCCTCAGCTTGGTTGTTTGCTCACAGACATTTCATGACCCAACTAGGGAACATCATCAAGGCTAGAACCGCTGTCCCTTCCAAACCAATGATGTTATAAGAAGCCGCTGAGTCCATCCATCTTGCTGCTGGTTGTGCTCTTCTCATCCCTTTCACCTTCCCCACCCTTAGAGTCTTCTCCAGATAGCTAGTGTTGTGGCCTATCGGCTACCACCACCTCCAGCAGCCGAATCAGAGGGGGAGAAGGAGGCGTGGGAGTCAGGGTCAGCATCAAGGCAACCTGGGAGTTCCAAGAGGGAAGAGGGAATGGAGCTGGCAGAGAGACAGAGACAGAGGCACAGCCATCCCTCAGGCATCAGATGGAGAGTCAACAGCCCCCGGCCTGCAGTTGGCTGATGAGGAAGAGGAGGAACCGCTGGGTCCAGTGCTTGACATGCGGATGCATACAAGGCAAAGGAGAGGAGAGCAGTGGAAATCTATGGGCTGGTCTTTGGGACGGAAGAGCCACCGCTGCTAGCGAAGCCCTATCCTAACTGGGGATAAAAGGCAGGGGGTGGAGATGAATAGATGTGACAGAGGAGAGGAGAGCAGTGGAAATCTATGGGCTGGTCTTTGGGACAAAAGAGCCCTCTCCTTAGCTCTGGGAATAAAAGGCAGAGGCCAGAGATGAATAGGTGTTTGTCGTGTTTGGGGAGCTGGGTCAGAACAACTGGGCCTTCAAAGATATTTTCCTAGGACATCAATATTGATACCTACGCCCCTGCCACCGGATCTTCCTTACCAAGTCTACCTCGTCTGTCTTCCCAAACAGGTGCAATCCCGTTTTCCGTTGGTTCCTTCCTTGTTTACACTCACCTGGATGAACTCTGGGGTCAACCCAACCTCTCTTTCACACCAATGCAAAACTTCTTCAACGGCTGTCTGGCTGCTGCGGTGGCCCAAACTTTCTCTTTCCCCTTTGAAACCGTCAAGAGGAAAATACAGGTGAGTCTTACCTGCCCAGGTGTGCGGCTTGAGAGCTGGCTGAGAATGGCGAGATCTTTGCCTCTCAACTGATACTGTTTTTTATTTAGTGGCTAAGACGCTGAGCTTGTCGATCAGAAAGGTCGGCGGTTCGAATCCCTAGTGCCGCGTAAACGGAGTGAGCTCCCATGACTTCTCCCAGCTTCTGCCAACCTAGCAGTTCGAATGCATGTAAAAATGCAAGTAGAAAAATAGGAACCACCTTTGGTGGGAAGGTTAACAGCGTCCCGTGTGCCTTAGACATTTAGTCATGCCGGCCACATGACCACGGAGACGTCTTCGGACAGCGCTGGCTCTTTGGCTTTGAAACGGAAATGAGCACTGCCCCCTAGAGTCAGGAATGACTAGCACATATGTGCGAGGGGGGAACCTTTACCTTTACCTTATGGTTTGATAGCTTATCACTAAGTGTTGTATCTTTTATTCTTGATGAATGTATTTTAGTCTCCTTAGGTACACTGAGAGCATCTGCACCAAAGATAAATTCCTTGTGTGTCCAATCACACACTACACTATACTCTATTTTTTTTCTTATTCCATTCTATTCTATTCCTTATTCTATTCTATTCTCTTTTAGTTCTATTCTATTAATTTTCTATATTCTATTCTACTCTATTCTCTTTTCTATTCTATACTGTTTTTATTCTATTCTATTCTACTTATTCCATTATATTCTATGCCTTATTCTATTCTATTCCTTATACTATTATATTCTATTTTATTCTCTATTCTATTCTATTAATTTTCTATATTCTATTCTACTCTATTCTATTTTCTATTCTATACTGTTCTTTATTCTATTCTATTCCTTATTCTATTCTATTCTAATCTTTATACTATTATATTCTATTTTATTCTCTTTTCTATTCTATTCTATTAATTTTCTATATTCTATTCTACTCTATTCTCTTTTCTAGTCTATACAGTTCTTTATTCTATTCTATTCCTTATTCCATTCTATTCTATTCCCTATTCTATTCCTTATTCTATTCTCTACTCCCTATTCCATTCTATTCTATTCCTTACCCTATTCTATTCTACTCATTCCATTCTATTCTACTCTTTCCATTCTATTCTACTCCTTATTCTAGTCTATTCCTTATTCTATTCTATTCTCCTTATTCTATTCTATTCTACTCCTTGTTCCATTCTATTCTATTCCTTATTCTAGTCTATTCCTTATTCTAGTCTATTCCTTATATTATTATATTCTATTCTATTCTCTTTTCTATTCTATTCTATTAATTTTCTATATTCTATTCTACTCTATTGTCTTTTCTATTCTATACCGTTCCTTATCCTATTCTATACTATTCTATTCCTTGCCTCTGTGGTGAGCTAAAGCAATGTGCATCCCTCTCTTGTGGAGAGTTGTCTATATACAATTAGCCCTCGACCTTACAAGGATTCCTTTCGTGATCCTTCAAAGTTACAACGGCACTGGAAAAAAGTGAACTTAGGACCGTTTTCCACACTTACGACCGTGGCAGCATCCTCGTGGTCAGGCGATCCAAATTTGGATGCTCGGCAATCGATTCATATTTATGACCATTGAATTGTCCCGGGGCCATCCGGTAAGTGAATGAATAGCAATAGCAATATAGCAATAGCAGTAGACTTATATACCGCTTCATAGGCCTTTCAGGCCTCTCTAAGCGGTTTACAGAAAGTCAGCATATTGCCCCCAACAATCTGGGTCCTCATTTTACCCACCTCGGAAGGATGGAAGGCTGAGTCAACCCTGAGCCGGTGAGATTTGAACCGCTGAACTGCTGATCTAGCAGTAGCCTGCAGTGCTGCATTTAACCACTGCGCCACCTTGGCTCTTATGAATCACTGCCGTTGTTAAATTAGTCACATGGTTGTTAAGTGAACCTGTCTCCCCCATGGGACCTGGCTTGTCAAAAGGACACAGAAGGGGATCACACAAGCCCCAGGGAACACTGCAGCCGTCATACATGTGAGTCGGTTGCCAAGCCTCCGAATGTAAATCACGTGGCCATGGGGATGCCCCAACGGTCGTAAGTCTGAGAAATGGCCCTAAGTAGCTTTAACTTCGGTCACTAAGTGAACCGTTTTTAAGTCAAGGACTCCCTATATAGGGTTGAAGGAGAAGCAAGTCTTGTTTCTTTTGAGCCACTAGGGGGCACCCTGCTGCTAGTTAAATCTATCCCTGACTTACTTCCTGAATTCTTTCTGCAGAATTTCCTTAACAGATGTCTCACTTAAAAACAAGAAACTTTCCTCCCCAAAATGTTGGAAATGCGAATCAATACATGGAACATATTACCATTTATGGTGGACCTGTGAGGAGGCTAATTTTTTTTTTGGAATAGGATCAAAAATTGAATGGAGGCAATAACAGGGGTTAAAATAGAATGGAAACCTGAATTTTTTTTAATTAGGAATAATATCTGCGAAATACAAAAAAGAAATCCAGTATTTAATACTACATATAATTACGGCGGAAAGGATTGCCTTTGCCCAGAAATGGAAAAACAAACTAATTCCAAGCGAAGATGAAATAATAAGAAAGGTTATGGATTGTGCTGAAATGGAGAAACTAACTAAAGAAATCCAGGGAAAGGAAGAATCAGAATTCTACCAGATATGGGATAAATGGTATAGGTGGATGGAGGAAAGAAACAAGAATCAATGAGGGAATATAACAAAACTCAAAAAAATAATAGTTATGAGTAAAATAAGAGGGTTAAGAATGGTGAAATCCAAATGAAATACAATAGAAGGGGAAATAATATAAGGTGAGCGGTATCGATTAATAATTGCTATTAGAAAGAACAGGAATTGCTATTAGAACAGGAATAGCAATAGCAATAGCAGTTAGACTTATATACCGCTTCATAGGGCTTTCAGCCCTCTCTAAGCGGTTTACAGAGTCAGCATATCGCCCCCAACAACAATCCAGGTCCTCATTTTACCCACCTCGGAAGGATAGAAGGCTGAGTCAACCTTGAGCTGGTGAGATTTGAACAGCCGAACTGCAGAACTGCAGTCAGCTGAAGTAGCCTGCAGTGCTGCATTTAACCACTGCGCCACCTCGGCTCTCAGGAACAGGAAGCTCCTGTTCGTATTGTATTGTATAAATGTGGTGTACGTCTAAGTTTTGTGTGTGTATTTTACATGTTTATTAATAAAAATAAAAAAAAAATTTTTAAAAGAAAACAGAAACTTTGGTTCCGCTGTGACCGTAAATTGAGGACTTGCATTTCAAGCCCTTCAAGGGCAGCGAATTCTCAGTAGGTAACCATAATGGAGCCTGCCCATTACAATCATATGATCATAAAATCACATGACTGGCCTCATTTTATGATCTCGTTGTGACAGTCATTAAACAAAACCCAGTAACTTCCAGTTTTCAGCAAAACCGTCATAAAACCCTGGACTGCAGAGAGAAAGTTGCATTGCCAATCTCCCATATTGCAATTGTGTAACTGCAGTGGGGCGGGTAGAGGCTCCAACCACCACAATTTCGGAATCCAGTTGTAACTCCCTTTTTTCAAGTAGCTTATATCTTTGGACGGTCGCTAAACAAGGAGCAATGGTCGTAAGTCGAGGACCACTTGTAATACAGATATTCCTCGACTCACGACCTCAACGGAGCCCAAAATTCCTGTTGCTGAGTGAGACGCTTGTGAAGTGAGTTTCTTCCCCTTGTGCGAGCTTTCTCGCCACGGTTACTAAGTGAATCGCGGCGGTTTGTACTTTCGTGACACCGTTAAGCGAATCAGACTTCGCAGTCGTAAATATGAAACGGCTGCCAAGCATCTTGAGTTTTGATTTTATTTGTTTTCTCTTTACATGCAATATGCGGTTAGTGGGTCAATTCTTTTACATAGTAATACTTATTAATACTTATTACTTATACTTATTAATAAGTATTAATACTTATTAATAAGTATTAATACTTATTAATAAGTATTCATACTTATTAATAAGTATGAATACTTATTAATAAGTATGAATACTTATTAAGTTCCTAATTTCTGTCCCTTTTATCCAACTGATAAAACCCTAACCCTAAGGTCCTTGTTTTCTTTTTTCTTTTTTAATTTTATTTATAAATGTTTTCTTCTTTAAAATACATCAACGCTTATTAAACAGCATATTGTCTGGATCAATTTGCTTATACAAAGTAGTAATGGTATTAGTAAATAATAATAACAACAGCAACCATAATGGTAATAATAATGTCTGCTTATATATAATAAATATAATATAATAAATATAATAAAAGGGACACGGTGGTTCAGTGGCTAAGACGCTGAGCTTGTCGATCAGAAAGGTCGGCAGTTCGGCAGTTCGAATCCCTAGCGCCGCATTAATGGAGTGAGCTCCCATTACTTGTCCCAGCTTCTGCCAACCTAGCAGTTCGAAAGCATGTAAAAAATGCAAATAGAAAAATAGGAACCACCTTGGGTGGGAAGGTAACAGCGTTTTGTGCGCCTTTGGCGTTGAGTCATGCCGGCCACATGACAATCGAGACATCTTCGGACAGCGCTGGCTCTTCGGTTTTCAAACGGAGATGAGCACTGCCCCCTAGAGTCGGGAACGACTAGCGCATATGTGCGAGGGGAACCTTTACCTTATTATATATAATAAAACTCTTACATCATTTATGTATACATTATCGGAAGTCTTTCATCCTCTAATTTCTTAGGCCCTTTTCCCCCAATGTCGTCGTAGCTTGGAACGCTCACTAAATGAAATGTTTGGAAGTCCAACCTGTGGTTGAAAGGTCAGGTTGCATATCCTATAAACAGGGAATTTGTCTGCTCGGCTGGCCAGCAGATCAACTTTCGGTGAACGAAACATGAGCTGCCAAGTTTGCAAATCAGAGTTGATCCTCTATGACCAGAGAAGGGATCAGTTAGGCTTATCACCTCTGGAACCTGTCTGTGCAGATTGATTTATCTAAGGTCGGAGTCAGAAAGAGGAAGCGGTTTTTTATTTTAAGTCTGCCACATGGGAATACTTAAATCTTCTTTCTGTGGGTCTTGGTCTGTTGGTGTGCCAGCCTACCGCAGCAGGCGCCAAAAGGGGTAGCATTGTGCTAGGAGGACTTGTAAATCATAAATGCCTAAGAATGACAGAGTCCCCGGGGAAGATCCGAACGAATAAAGGAGAATATTTGTAACTCAGGGTTGATAGGCGAAGGGGGTTATGGTTCTTTCTGAGCTTGGTGGATTTCTTGCAGACATTTCATGGCCCAAACTAGGTAACATCATCAGGACTGGGAATGAGGTTTGCGGAGAGGAGGAGGAGGAGGAAGAGAAGGATGTGGGCCGCCAGAGGCCAGCAGAGCTGGTAGCAGATTCAGACAGTGAGGAGGTTGGGCCAGTCCTGGAGTCTGGGGAAGGCTCTGATGAGGGCTCTGTGTTGGAGGCAGAAAGGAGGCCAGAGCCATATGCCAGTTATCAGCTGCCTTCAGAGTCAGACATGAGTGAGGCAGCTGAGCAGCTGGAGCCTGTTCCCAGTGTGTGCATGCGCAGAGTTGCCAGACGAAGGGAATAGCTAAAGAACAGGGGTCGACTTGGATGTAAGGCCACAGGTGAACGATGAATGGCCCCTCCCAGAGGAAATAAAAGAGGAGCGAAAGGGGAGTGGAGTTTGCAGGAGACAATTAGTTCTCTTAATTGGTTCGCGACTCTCCGAGACTCCTTGCCAAGTTTTGCAGCTATCGGCCTGGCAGCTCTCCAAGCCAGATAAGGTCTGTGACTGTAAATCCTCCCTTGAAAGACTTGGCTGGATGTGAATGAGCAGAATTCACAGTCAATTAATAATAACGTGTGACCAAAAACTTTCAAGGGAGTTTTTAAACACAAGGTGTTTTTAAAAAAAAAATACGATCCTTTACATGTGGAGTGGACCAAGGTAGCAATTAATTTTTCCTTCCACATTATTTCCTGAGCGTCTGGTTTGACTCTTCAGCTTCAGAAGGTATTGTTGGTATCTTCAAAGCTTCATGAGGTGGAAAAAATATGGCAAGGAAATGAGGTCAGCCCTTCACAGCTTAACTTGCAAGTTTTGGCATTCCACAGGATGCCTCAAAAATATCAAAACACATTTATTTGGGAAGGAGGCCAATGACAGAGATTCAGAATTATTTCTCTAGTACTATACAGTTTTAACAGAGTTGGAAGGGACCTTGTAGGTCATCTAGTCCAACCCCCCAAACAGGAGACTCTACACCATTTCTGACAGATGGCAGTCCAGTCTCTTCTTGAAAGCTTCCAGTGATGAAGCTCCCACAACTTCCGAAGGCAACTTCTGTTCCATGGGTTGATTGTTCTCACTGTCAGAAAATTCCTCCTTATTTCTAGATTGGATTTCTCCTTGATCAGTTTTCCATCCATTATTCCTTGTCTGGCCTTTGGGTGCTTTGGAGAATAGCTTGATCCCCTCCTCTCTGTGGCAGCCCCTCAAATATTGAAAGACTGCTATCATGTCTCCCCTGGTCCTTCTCTTCCCTAGACTAGCCATGCCCAGTTCCTGCAACCATTCATTATATGTTTTAGCCTCCGGTCCCCTAATCATCCTGGTTGCTCTTTGCATTTTTTCTAGAGTCTCAACATCTTTTTTTAATAGTGTGGTGACCAAATACTGGATGCAATATTCTAGGTGTGGTCTATACACTGGGGTTGTGTTTGTTAGGGTAACAATTCTTGTGTTAAGCCAGGCTTACAGTTCCTGTAACCAGAAATCATTCAAAAAACGAACAATATTAGTCCCCCAAAAATGTAAATGTAGTCCAAATCTATAAGATTAAATAAACTGCAAAAGTAGTCCTCATTTAGCAACTGTCTTGTACGGGGAGTCCTCAACGTACGACCCCAATTCACCCGAACATTTATGCTGCTAAAGGAGAAATTTGTTAAGTCAGTTCTGCCCCATTTGACGACTTTCATTATGGCCTTTGTTAAGTGAACCACTGCAGTTCTTCAATGAGTCACACACGGTTGTTAAGTGAGCCCGGCTTCCTCATTGACTTTGCTTTTCAGAACGTCGCAAAAGGGATATCACCTGATTGCGGGACACTTCGATGGTCGTAAGTATGAAACAGTTGCCAAGCATCCAAATGTAATCCACGTGGCCATGGGGACACTGCAACCGCCATAAGTATGAGTCACTTGCCAAGCACCCCAAATATAAATCATGTGCTCATGGGGATGCTCCAGAGCATAAGTGTGAAAAACGGTCCTAGATCACTTTTTTTCAGTGTTGTGGTAACTTCGGTCATTAAGTGAGGACTGTCTGTCCCTGTACAGTGACATTTGCAGTTGCGGCTGTGATGGAAAAGGCATTTTGCAACCAGTCCTCACATTTATGACCTTCACCGCTCCGTAAAGCCAAGGATAGCTGAAGCAAGATGAGAAGCCCCATTGCAGATCCACTTAGCGACCGAGATACGTCATTAAACAAGGACTAGCAAAGTATGTGGGTTTTTTTTTAATTCAGATGCCAGCTGTTCCTCTGAAAGCATCTCCAAAGCCCATCTATCCTTCGGTGGCATTTTGACGGCGTAAGGGAGCCCGTGAACAATCAGGAATCGCAGAAAATGGATTTCTTGAGATTGGAAACGAGTCGATTTCAGTGTTTTAAACGCCTTTTCTGTTCTCTTCCCTCGCAGGCTCAGAGCTCTCACCTCCCATGTTCTGGAGGGGTTGATGTCCGTTTTAGCGGCGTGATCGATTGTTTTAAACAGACGGTGAAAACCAAAGGCGTCCTGGCACTCTGGAACGGATTAACTGCCAATTTACTCCGGGTAAGTTTCTAAGTCTTTCCTGGTCGATTCCAACGGGCGTCAATCTTGCAGTTCCTTCCCTCTTCATTTGCAGGTAGTCCTTGACTTAGAACCATTCATTTGACTCGTATTTATGACAGTTATCAGTGTCCTATGGGTGTTCTGACTTTGCAGAGACCATGAAGCAAACTCCTTGTCCCGACAAAACCCCCTTTTATTAATTTATTGTGAATTCTGCTCATTTGCATCCAGCAAAGACTTTCAAGGGAGGATTTACAGTCACAGACCTTATCTGGCTTGGAGAGCTGCCAGGCCGATATCTGCAAAACTTAGCCAGGAGTCTCAGAGAGTCACGAACCAGTTAAGCGAACTAATGGTCTCCTGCAAACTCCACTCCCCTTTCGCTCCTCTTTTATTTCCTCTGGGAGGGGCCATTCACTGGCCACCTGTGGCCTTACTCCGAAGTCAACCCCTGTTCTTTAGCTGTTCCCTTCGTCTGGCAACTCTGTGCATGAGCACACAGGGAACAGGCTCCTGCTGTTCTTCTGCCTCACTGATGTCTGACTCTGAAGGCAGCTGATAACTGTCAGACGGCTCTGGCCCCCTCTCTGCCTCCGACACAGAGCCCTCATCAGAGCCTTCCCCAGCATCCAGGACTGGCCCATCTTCCTCCCCAATCTCCTCACTGTCCGAATCTGTTCCCAGCTCCTCTGGCCACTGGCGGGCCACAACACTGGGCTCACCTTTTGACAAGCACTGGGGGAAAAAGAGACTCATGACCGATTTTCACACTTAGAATGTTGCAACTTCCCCATGATCACGCGATCAGAATTCAGACGCTTATAGCAATAGCAGTTAGACTTATATACCGCTTCATAGGGCTTTCAGCCCTCTCTAAGCGGTTTACAGAGTCAGCATATTGCCCCCAACAACAATCCGGGTCCTCATTTTACCCACCTCGGAAGGATGGAAGGCTGAGTCAACCTTCAGCTGGTGAGATTTGAACTGCAGAACTGCAGTCAGCTGAAGTAGCCTGCAGTGCTGCATTTAACCACTGGGCCACCTCGGCTCTTGTCAACTGACTCATATTTACGACGGTTGCTGGTGCTTCTGGGTCCCGTGATCCCCTTTTTGCGACCTTCTGACAAGCCAAGTCAAGGGAGGAGCCAGATTCGCTTAACGACGGGGTTACTAACTAATCAATTGCAGTTATTCACTTAGCACCTCTGGCTGGAAAGGCCGTAAAACAAGACAGGACTCACTTAACTGCCTTGCTCAGCCACGGCCTCAAATCGTGATTTTAAGTCAAGGATGACCTATGTAGGTTTATCAGTTGCTGGTTTTCTTTTAATGGAAATGCAAGATTGTGATACAGCTTAACCAAAGAGACTATTTTTGCAACAGTATCAATATATATATTTATACTTTTTTTTAATGTTTAAAGAGACACAGCCGTAACAAAATATTTTAAAAAACAAACAAACAAAAGTGTATAAAGTTCCACAAGTTAAAAATGTGTTGCGGCTAGTTAAAATTTGGTTACCTCTGAGTAGGCACCTTTGTGTTTAATGCCACAAAAACAGCTTCCCTCCAATTAATGAAAGAAACATATGTGCTAGTCGTTCCCAAGACTCTAGGGGGCGGTACTCATCTCCATTCCAAAGCCGAAGAGCCAGCGCTGTCCGAAGACGTCTCCGTGGTCATGTGGCCGGCATGACTCAATGCCGAAGGTGCACAGATCACTGTTCCCACCAAAGAGGTTCCTATTTTTCTACTTGCATTTTTTACGTGCTTTCAAACTTCTAGGTTGGCAGAAGCTGGGACAAGTCACAGGAGCTCACTCCGTTACGCGGCTCTAGGAATTCGAACTGTCGAACTGCCGACCTTCCTGATCAACAAGCTCAGCGTCTTAGCCACTGAGCATCCCCGAAATAAAATATTAATGGAGTAAAATATTAATTGCGGGCTCTAAAAATCAAAGGCTGCAGTATTTTCCCGCAGACCGGCTTCCTAAGGGGTAAAACGGTCTCTTTAAGTCTGAAAAATAGGAAGATTTGAGTTCGATTTTTACCTTTTTGTGTTTGTTTCTGCAGATCGTCCCTTATTTTGGGATCATGTTCAGCACTTTCGAATTTTGTAAACGGGTCTGCCTCTACTGGAATGGTTACACCGACTCCCCTTTACGCTACGCACTTACCCCTGGCGTCGACCAGAGTTTACGACCTCAGGAACTGCAAGACGTAAAGCTCCTTGGACGAAGAAACTTCTAAGCTTCCGGATGCGTTTCTGAACGCGGCTTCCCAGCCCCAAAAAAAGGGGGGCACTGAGATTCTCAGCCAGCTATCTTGTCTTCCGTTGAATTGCTGCCAAAGGGTTCCCAAACTCAAGGAACTGGGACATAATTTCCTCATTCAAGTGAGTCTGCGCAACCAGACAGCCTTCAAGTTTACAAACACCCATCCACTCTCATTGATTGCCAACTGTTGAACTGTGAGGCTCTCTGAGCTTGGTGGTTTTCTTGCAGACGTTTCATTACCGGGCTAGGTAATGTCATCAATGCTGGAGGGGAGAAGCAAGGTTTGCTTTCATATAGATGAGAACAAGCCTTACTCCTTTCTAGCACTGATGTTACCTAGGTCAGGGGGGGCGGGGTCACCAACCTTTTGGATCTCTGCGACCACTAAATTCATAATTTTAAATCCCCCCCGGAACTACTAAAATCAATTAGTGACGGGATGGGGTCCTTCAGGCATTTAGCTTGGCCGCCTGTTAGTGGAGAGAAGCGCTCGGGCTCAACCCTTGCTGTCCTTTGCAGCTAGGAATCTCAATTACGGCCAAGAATGAATGAATGTCTTGTAGTCAGCCCGGGCGATAGATCGCCGCCCCCCCTCTGTCTTTTGGGGAGCCTGGCTGAAGTTTCGCGCACCGCTCACTGAAGCGCCTGGACTCCCAGGGAGGAAAGGGGTGGAGCTAATAAACAGGCAGCCAAGCTAAATGCCTGAAGGACCCCATCCCATCAGCGAGCGGTATTAATTGCTTCGGCGGGCCGTACCCGGCCAGGGGCCGTAGTTTTGAGGATCGCCCGATTTAGTGCAATACAACAATTGCGAAATATTTTTTCTGCGAACCAGCAAAGTTTTCTCCACCAAAGACCCTCAATTGGTGATCACGGACTTTAAGTTGGCTTATGAAATGTCTTCAAGAAAACAACCGAGCTCAGAGAGCAGCAAGGGACTCTCGCTTCAACCCTGAGTTTCAAACATTCTCTTCCCAGTGATTGAACTCTTCACTGAAATGCTATCGCCAGTTTTGTTTCCAGACCTGTCAATCTGGAGAACTCCCTTCCTTTTCCAGCACAGCCTGGTTGGTTGCCATATAATAATGAAGCTCAGATCAGCAATGTGAGAATCCGTCCTCGGTCATCACACGACCATCCGAAAGGAGAAGAACAAGGGGCCGATGAGAGATAATCTCGTATCGGGAAGACGAGAACCACAGGGGAATGTTTTGGGAGTATAGCTGGAGTGGAATTGCGTGACCCGTCAAAACCGCGGAGGACAAAATCGCGCTCGACGAAAGCGCGCATTTGACGTCATC
Organism: Thamnophis sirtalis; assembly: GCF_051295495.1. NCBI lineage: Eukaryota > Metazoa > Chordata > Lepidosauria > Squamata > Natricidae > Thamnophis > Thamnophis sirtalis. The sequence continues at coordinate 53,363,700 of NW_028261393.1, read as the reverse complement.
ACAGCGCAACTAAAAAAATTAAAAATTGAAATAAAATTAAAATTAAAGCAAGCCGATTCACATAAAGGTAAGGGTTAGGGTTAGGTTAAGGGTTAGGGTTAGGGTTAGAGCGTTAGGGTTATGTTTAGCGTTAGGTTAAGGGTTAGCGTTAGGTTTAGCGTTAGGTTAAGGGTTACGTTTACGGTTAGATTTAGGGTTAGGTTAAGGGTTAGGTTTAGGGTTAGGTTTAGGGTTAGGTTTGGGGGGGTTAGGGTAAGGTTTTCGCTTTATTTTTACATTTTTCGATCACAGCGCGATGTTTTCGTCGCGCTGTGATGACGTCAAATGCGCGCTTTCGTCGAGCGCGATTTTGTCCTCCGCGGTTTTGTGGTGGAATTGTGTATGTGAGGAAGAGGAAGAGGCTAAAGAGATCTCTTTCTCAAAATCCCACCCACCCACTCGCAGAAAGTTAGCTGATGGAGACCAGATTAGAAATGTCCCCGACAGGCTAAGTTTCCACAGGTAGGAATTTGAACAGGGTGGTTGAACTTTAAATGTATGCAGAACAGCAGACAGTCACCTACCTGTTCGTCCCCGCCTTAAGATTCCGAAATGGGAAAATCCGAGGAGGACTATATTACGTGCTGCTTGGATTCTGATGGAATTTTCCAGGGAACTGTAGTCTTATCTCTTTGATTTTTTAGATCTCTCAAAAGCTTGCAAATGAGCATCCGTGACCAAATGTACAGCAAAATTCCCTCTCTCCAAATCTTGAAATATAATGCACCAGCATGGTTCTTTCTCTTCCTTGTCATTTTACGGTAGATATCAGCCAAAAGTTGTGATTCTGGTGTCAACGGAGTCCCTAAAATGCTTGCAAAAGAGGAGTAGTGACCAAATGTACTTGCAAAATTCCCTCTCTCCAAATTCTTGAAATATAATGCACCAGCATGGTTCTTTCCCTTCCTTGTCATTTTAAATACCTGCCTCTAATCGTGATTCTGTCAACAAAGTCGTTCTAAAATTCCTAGCAATAACAGGTTTGAATGTGTTTTCTTGACATGATCCCTGAACTTATTAAACAGGAGAACAAATGACTCCATCTTAAAAGGTTTGACTTGTGGTCGGGTGGTATGTGTGCCTATTAAAAATTGTGCGATTGTCCCTCTGTCTCAATCTCAATCGGTACACCCACGTTACACCTATCCTCCACGAGCTGCACTGGTTACCGATCGGTCTCCGGATACGCTTCAAAGTGCTAGTCGTAACTTATAAAGCCCTTCATGGTATCGGACCTGGGTACTTGAGAGACCGCCTGCTGCCAATTACCTCCCATAGACCCGTCAGATCACACAGATTAGGCCTCCTCCGGGTTCCGTCCACCAGCCAATGCCATCTGGCTACCACCCGGGGGAGGGCCTTCTCTGTAGCAGCTCCGGCCCTTTGGAATGAACTCCCCGCGGAGATCCGGACCCTCACCTCTCTCCAGGCCTTCCGGAAAGCCGTCAAAACCTGGCTGTGCCGGCAGGCCTGGGGGTGATGAGTTCCCTCCCCTCTTGACATGTATGGCTGTATGACTCTTGTGTATTTAATTACGTGTATTGTGTTTGTGTCCCCTTTCCCCTTCTGAGTTGTTCGCAGCCCTGAGTCCCTCCCGGAGAAGGGCGGCATACAAATAAACTAAATCTCAAATCTCAATCTAGTGAAGTCAGAATGACAGAGTTGGGAGGGGCCTCGGAGGACTTCTAGTCCACCCCCCCAGCCCAAGCAGGAGACCTCATACCATTTCAGGCAAATGGACGTCCAGTTTTTTTTTTTTTTTAAAAAGCATCCGGTGATGGAGCACCTCAAACGGAGTGCGGATAGCTCCTGGATTATTAAAAAATGGCAGCAATAAATGCATTATGGAAATGACAAGACAAATAGAAGGAATATATACGCAGGTAAATTCTGCAGGTTGCTTTGGGCTTAGTTTTGCAAAGTGGATGGATGAAGATCCTTGGGATCTCTAAGGAGATCCACTAAGGGAAAAAAGCGAAGAAAGTAATCGCCCCAATTTAGAAAGCGGCATCCATAGCAATTTTTAAAAGGTACCAGAAACCAGCTGGCTGCCACGCAGATAGATGGCTGTTTTTGCCCGTTTTGTTGGCTGTTTTCAGGGCAGTTTTCTGCCACCCCGGTGCCCACAAAAACCACCTGACAATGTCGCACGTGTCCACAGAGAGGGGTCTGCATGCCACCTCTGGTACACTTGCCACAGGTTTGCCATCATGGCTTTAGGAGATCCATTGTACCAGTGACAAGCTGGCGACGCCTAGGAGTAGGGCCTTCTCTGTTGCCGCTCCGGCCCTATGGAATGAGCTGCCCCCAGAGATCCGGGCCCTACCCACTCTCATGGCCTTTCGCAAAGCCATTAAAACCTGGCTTTTCCGGCAGGCTTGGGGCTGTTGACCCCTTGATGGAGGTCCAGCCCCGTCTGATTGGGTGTCTGTTGTGTTCCTTTTTTAACTTTGTTGCGTCCCATTGTTTTTAATAATTCTTTTTAATTCTTTTTTTCATTTCTGTAATCCGCCCGGAGTCTTCCGGGATGGGGCGGCATAGAAATTCAATAAATATAAATATAATATAATATATATCAATCATAATAAAAACCAGAGGTTGGGCAAGATTTAGTTTACTGTCATTGCACATCGTAGAACGAAATTAAATGCCATCTTCAGTGTACATTATAGCTATAAAAGTAAAAACACAGACACGCATCTCCTTCACGTTCTATAGAATTAACACTGAAAAGCCGATATTGCATTAATATTGCACTATTCCGTAGAATTCAATATAGGGATTGATCTGGGATAGAAGCTGTTTTTCAGCCTATTCGTCCTTATTTTTATCATCCTGTACCCAGGGCTGGATTTTCCTACAGGCTAACTAGGCTTCAGCCTAGGGCCTCAAGATCAAGAGCGGCCTACATTCAAATTGTTAGCAAAATTAAAATTACACTATTCTAAAAACGGTGAACACTAAAACACTGAACCGAAAATAAGGAGAAATTCTACGCACGTGACTAATAAACAAACATAAAAATGTATTGGTTAAGATCGTTCCAGCGCCGCGGCAGTTGGGGAGCCCGCCCACGTTCCCGGCACCGGCAGTCGGGCGAGATGCGCGGCTGCTCCCAGTAGCTGCTCCGTTGATGCGGAGCCCACCAGTGGCCAGGCAGGTGAGGGCGAGGGGGCCGAGCCGGGCAGCTGAGCGCAGCAGGGGAGGCGGCTGGCCTCGCTGCCTTTGCCGCCGAGCAGAGCCGCCCTCCGTCGGGAGGCCAGCTGTATATATTGATATATATTGATATATATCACTGTAATGATGTATTTTATTGTCTCTCATGTAATTTACAAACTTAAAAATGGGAGGTGAAAGGGCCTCATAAGTGGAATAGCCTAGGGCCTCTTTTCATCTAAATCCGGCCCTGCCTGTACCGTCTCCCAGATGGTAATAGTTCAAAAAAAAAGGGGGGGTGCCCAGGATGAGATGGATCTTTAAGGATGTTTTGAACTTTCTTGAGGCAGCGGGATCTATGAAGCTCTTCCAAAGAGGGGAGAGGGCAACCAATGACCCTCTGGGCAATGACGTTGACCCTCTGGAGGGCTGTCCTACCTGCCATGATGCAATTGGCAAACCAGACACAGGTGCAATAAGTGAAAAGTTTTCCAGGATAGGATTTGGGGGGACAAGGATAGACCTTGTCCCACATCCTAGGAAACCTTCCAGCCTGCCCACCACGAGAGACGCAAATGGGATGTTGTCGAGCTCAACAGTGGTTTGTTTATGGATCACTAAGGAGAAACAGTTGCAATCCAGAAAGAAAATGTTGAGATAGGAATAGGCGGGGCAGTGTTAAAATTCTTCCCCCTGCTTTCCCCCACCCTTTAAAGTTTAAACTGGGGGTTGTATTTGGAGCAGGGGTGTGTGTGCAAAGGGCAACACCTGAGAAGCCAGGCTTGTCTATAACCTGGGATTAAACCCACCCCACAAACCAGGATTAAGCCAATCGCCTTTTAGCAAAAAGAGGAAATCGGATCCTGGTTTTATTTTTTTATTTTTTTAAAGATGGGGGAGTTGGTTCCCTCTGCAGGTTGAGATCAGCCCCCCCCCCCCAAGTGGGCCACCTCAGCCCCCAAGTGGGCCAGATCCTTTCGGGGTGGGGGGAAAGGGAGCAGGCAGTGCCAGGGCAGAAAACCCAGGAGTGGCGGTCACGATCGGGTGGGTGGGTGAGACGCCCGTCCCCTCCTTGCGGCGGTCAGGCGGAGCGGGGCCATTTCAGGACACGCGAGGGTTGTCGTGGGAACGCCCCTGCCCGTGAGTCGCCGGACGTCACGCAGGTGAACCAGACGGCATCCTTTTTGCGGGGCTCCAAGGTTAAAGCCGTCTCGTTCGTCCGTTCTTTCTCTCGTGCCCGGGTTGAATCCGGGCTCAGCACCCCTGGCCAGAAGAGATCCCCTCCCTCCTTCCAGAGATCGCGGGGGAGGGGGGCAGGAAAAGGAGGGGGGATCCCAGGATCCACCCTCTCTCTCTCCCCCCCCCCAACCTTGGCACCTCTCCGCAGTCCTCCACACGGTCCCTCCCTCCGCCCGGCAGCCAATCAGGGCGATGGGAAGCGGCCCTGCGTGGCTGCCCGCGTCCCGTCCCCCTCTCCCCCCTGTTCCCACGTTCAAGTCTGCGGGGCCGTATAAAAGCCGGCCATTTCAAGGACTCGCTCTCACTCCGCCGGCAGCCCTTTTGGCCTCGTCCTCCCTGCCTGCCTGCCCGCCCCGTCTGCCTTTCCATCCTCCGCCTGCCGGCTCGCAGCCCTCCCGCAGCATCATGACCGACGCGGCCATCTCCTTCCTCAAGGACTTCTTGGCGGGCGGCGTGGCGGCCGCGATCTCCAAGACCGCCGTGGCCCCCATCGAGAGGGTCAAGCTCCTGCTCCAGGTAAGGGAGGGGAGGGGGCTCCCCCTGGAAGGTCAAGGGGGGAGGGGGGGGTCGAGGTGGGGAGGGGGTTCTCTCCAGGGGGAGGGGGGGATGATCCAGCTGGAAGAGGAGGGGGCTGTCCGGTGGGGGGGGGGTCTACATGGAAGGCTATCCGAGGGGAGGGGGCGTCCTGCCGCGTGGGCAGAGGCTGCCTCGTGCGGGTGGGGGAGAGACGCGCCCTTCCCCTTCCCCCAAGGTCGCCCCAAGGAGATGTGGGGGGGGGATGAGCCCCTCCTCTTTGCTGCCCCCCACCGCTTGCCCCCCCCTCCCCGAAGCTGGGTGCCCCATCTCATTTATGAACCCATCCCTTTTCTGCCCCCCACCACTGCAGAAACCAATGGCTGCTTCCTGTCCTCCCCCCCCCCACACCTCTAAACCTGGGCTCCTCCATCTCGTTTATGAGCCCTTCCCTTTGCTGCCCTCCCCCTCCACTGCAGGCCGTTTTCTGAACCCCCCCACCCCCAAATCTGGGCTCCCCCTCCCTCTCATTTATGAAATTTTCTTCTTTCCTTCCTCCCCCCCCCTCCAGAAACCACACTGCAGCTTTCTGGGCTCCTCCATCTCATTTATGAAGCCCTTCCCTTTGCTGTCCCCCCCCCACTGCAGAAACCTCACTTTCACTTCCTGATCCCCCCCCCTTCCTTTCTCCCTCCCTGGACTTGGCCATCCCAACTCATTTATGAATGGGAAGTGGGGGGCGCAGGACCCTCGACAGTGTGCTTCCAGAATACCAGCGAATCCTCCTTCCAAAAACCCATCCGGTTCTTAGGATGCCCTGGATCTCCCACCCACAGGAACCCCCCCTTCCCTTTCTCCCCCCCACCCCCGTTTCTGCCCCGCCACCTCTCTGGCTGGTTGCCGTGACGCTGGAGAGAACCGGTTTGGTTGATGCCAATCCCGGCCGCTGGGAGAGATTGAATCTCTCAGCGGAAGAGCGGGGCGAACACGCCGCGAGGCCTGTGGCAATTCCCTCCTCTGGCGGGGTCTCTTGCCAGCTGCGGACGTGCCCTGCCAGCTGCTTTTCCTTCTCCTCCGGCCCGCTGAGCAGCTTTCCTGCCCTTGGCAAAGAAATTAATCCCGTCTTTCTGTCTGGGAATCCACCGTTTGTGCCATCCCGTGACCTTGAAGGGGGGGGGGGAGAAGGGCAGCTAGGCCAAAATCGGGGATGAATGAAACCTGTCTTGCTCCGCTTGTTCTTTTTTGGGGGGGGGATTCCCGGCCAACAGCCAGCCTCACCACCAGGAGCTGCTTTTCTTGAAATAATTCAAAATACCATTCCAGTCCGCCTTTTCCCCCCATCTGCTTGCCGAGCCGTGAATTAAAGGCCTAGCAAGGTCACCGTAGATTTAAACCGGCTTCCTAACATCTGGCAAAGTTAACAACCGGAAGCCTCGGAGGCCACATGTTTGGGCCTGTGGCAAGAAAGAAGCCATGGCCAATTTAGGGTGAACGGGGAGAGGAGGAAAAAAAAAATGCAGCAGTTTGGAGACCTAGTTATGATCCGGTTGCTTAGCAGGCAGCTAAGGACGTCTTAAAGGGACGCCGTGGCTCAGTGCCTAAGACGCTGAGCTTGTCGGTCAGAAAGGCCGGCCGTTCGCCGGTTCGAATCCCCAGCGCTGCATAACGGAGTGAGCTCCCGTGACTTGTCCCAGCTTCTGCCAACTTAGCAGTTCAAAAGTATGTAAAAAATGCAAGTAGAAAAATAGGGGCCACCTTTGGTGGGAAGGGAACAGCATTCTGTGCGGCTTCGGCGTTGAGTCAAGCTGGCCACATGACCCCAGAGAAAGTCTTTGGACAGCGCTGGCTCTTCGGCTTTGAAACGGAGATGAGCACAGCCCCTTAGAGTCGGGAACGACTAGTACATATGTGCCAGGGGAACCTTTACCTTAAGGACGTCTTGATCCCAGGATGGCGCCAAGCCACAATCTCTCTCTCGGGGAAAGAGGTCACCTTGCAAAGAAGCTCTTATCACTGGGTGGATTATAACCATTGTCTACCTAAGCTTTAACCAGAGGCAAATTGATTCAGATCAGCATGTGCCTTTTGGCTGACTTTGTTAAACTTCTACCTGAAGGAATTCTGACCTCTTTCTCGGCCTGAGAACTCCGCTTTCCCGATCACGCTCTACATTTTCACGCTTTCAAAACGGCCGAGATTTAAAATAGGGACCCAAATGCTGGTTGTTTTGTAGGCCTAGGACCAACCACTAATTACTAAGAGACTTCGTTTTTTTTTTTTAAAGAGCATTTCAACTGCAGTTTCTTTCTTCCGTCTCCGGGTGGAGAACGAAAAGCGTACTTCCGGGAACTTCCCATATAGTATTTGACAAGATACAGCATGATTTTTTTTTTTTTAAAACTCTGCAGGACTTGTCATGATTTTGTCATCGGTTTTCAAAACCGATTTGCCAAGGCCCTTCCACACTTCCCAAAAAAATTGCCTTCCTTTTGTGATTTGGGGCTACCTCTGGTGCCCTTGGACTGCGAACCCGGGTTGGTCTAAAACCCACAAAGGGCACTGAGTTTTGTAACTTGGGAGCTAAAGTTTCACTTTCTGTTTTGAATCGTTTGAGCCATTTAACTTTGAAGGTTGCAAGGGTGGGGCATGGGCCCAGATTGCCCTCAAATGCTTTAAAAATTTGCATGTTTACTCGGCCCTGGGGGCTCAGAATGTGTCAAGGGCCCTGTTATTTGGTGTGATAGTTCATTAACCATCTGCTGTTTATACTGATTGATGGATGGATGTTTTTATTGTTTTAATGTCTTTTAAAGAGCTTCCCCTGTTTTAGAATGTTAGAATTGTAAGCCAACCAGAGTCATTTGTCTGAGTTGGGAGGATATAGATATTGTGCGTGAAGGAGAAAGAAAGAGAGGGGGAAAGAGAAAGAAAGAAAGAGAGAGAGAAAGAAAGAGAAAGAGAGAGAAAAAGAGAGAAAAGGACAAGGAGAGAGAGAGAGAAAGAAAAAAGAAAGGGGAAGAAAGAAAAGAGGATGTGAAGAAAAGAGAGGGAGAAAAAGAGAGGGAGAAAGGGAAAAGGAGAGAGAGAGAAAGGAAAAGAGGGAGAAAGAGAAAAGAAAGGAAAAGAAAGAGGAAGAAAGATGGAAAAAGAAAGAAAAAAGAGGGAGAGGGAAAGGAAAAGAGGAAGAATTAGAAAGAGGTGGAGAAGGAGAGAGAGAAAGAAAAAGAGAGGGAGAAAGGGAAAAGGAGAGAGAAAAGAAAAGAGGGAGAAAGAGGAAAAAGAAAGGGAGAAGGAAAGAAATGAAAAGAAAGGAAGAGAAAGAAAAAAGAGGGAGAGGGAAAGGAAAAGAGGAAGAATTAGAAAGAGGGGGAGAAGGAGAGAGAGAAAGAAAAAGAAGAAGAAAGAAAGAAAAAGAAAGGAGAGAGAGAAAGAAAAAAGAAAGAAAGGGAGAGAGGAAGAAAGTAAAAGAAAAGAAAGGAAGAGAGAGAGGGAAAGAAAAAGGAAAGAGGAAGAAAGAAAAAAGAAAGAAAGGGAGAGAGGAAGAAAGTAAAAGAAAAGAAAGAGGAAGAGAGATAGAAAAGAAAGAGAGAGAGGGAAAGAAAAAGGTAAGAGAGGAAGAAAGAAAAAGAAAGAGAGATAGGAAGAAAGTAAAAGAAAAGAAAGAGGAAGAGAGAGAAAAAAGAAAGAGAGAGAGGGAAAGAAAAAGAAAAGCGAGGAAGAAAGAAAAAGAAAGGGAGAGAGGAAGAAAGTAAAAGAAAAGAAAGAGGAAGAGAGAGAGAAAAGAAAGAGAGAGAGGGAAAGAAAAAGGAAAGAGAGGAAGAAAGAGAAAGAGGGGGAGAAGGAGAGAAAGAGAACAAAAGAAAGAAAAAGAGAGATTGAGAGAGAAATGAAGTCTGAAGGTAGCCAGGGCTGTCGTTTTTAACCTCTCTCTCCTTCCCTCTTGCCAGGTCCAACATGCCAGCATGCAGATCACGGCCGAGAAGCAGTACAAGGGCATCATCGATTGCGTGGTGCGAATCCCCAAAGAGCAAGGGTTCCTCTCCTTCTGGCGGGGCAACCTCGCCAACGTCATCCGCTACTTCCCCACGCAAGCCCTAAACTTTGCCTTCAAAGACAAGTACAAGCAAGTCTTCTTAGGCGGCGTTGACAAAAGAACCCAGTTCTGGCGTTACTTTGCGGGCAACTTGGCGTCCGGGGGCGCTGCCGGAGCCACATCTCTCTGCTTTGTCTACCCTCTCGATTTCGCCCGAACCCGTCTGGCGGCAGATGTGGGCAAAGCCGGGGCTGGAAGAGAGTTCAACGGTCTTGGTGACTGCCTGGTGAAAATCTTCAAGTCCGACGGCCTTCGGGGCCTTTACCAAGGGTTCAACGTCTCTGTCCAAGGGATCATCATCTACAGAGCAGCGTATTTTGGCGTTTATGACACCGCCAAAGGTAACGGGAGTGGGGGATGGGGTTTGTAGTCCTTTGCCCTGCCCCATTGGAGCTCTTAAGGCAGGGATCTCAGACCTTGGCAACTTTAAGATAGGTGGACTTCCATTCCCAGAACTTCTCAACCAACTTTGCTGTCTGGGGAATTCTGGGAATGGAAGTCCACCAGTCTTAAAAGTTGCCAAGGTTGAAAACTCCTGCTCTTAAGTCAATTTCCCCCGTGACCCGTCAAAACCGCGTTCCACAAAAGCGCGGTCGACGAAAGCGCGTATGTGACGTCATCACAGCGCGACGAAAAAGATCGAAAAATTGAAATAAAAATAAAATTAAAGCAAGCCGATTCACATAAAGGTAAGGGTTAGGGTTAGGTTAAGGGTTAGGGTTAGGTTTAGAGCGTTAGCGTTACGTTTAGCGTTAGGTTAAGGGTTAGGGTTAGGTTTTTCGTTAGGTTAAGGGTTAGGTTTAGGGTTAGGTTTGGCGGGGTTAGGGTAAGGTTTTCGCTTTATTTTTACATTTTTCGATCTTTTTCGTCGCGCTGTGATGACATCACATACGCGCTTTCGTCGACCGCGCTTTCGTCTACCGCGCTTTTGTGGTGGAACCAATTTCCCCCACCCTGGGCTTTAGCAATTTTAAGGTAGGTGGACTTCAACTCCCACAATTCCCCACGCCAGTAAAGTTGGCTGAGAAGTTTATTTATTTATTATTTGAGAAAATTTATATTGCCGCCAACTGGCTCATGGCGACTCAAGGCGGCTTACGCGGCTATAAAAACCACATTAAAAAATAAATAAAAAGAAATGTAAAATTCTGGGAATTGAAGTCCACAAGGGCTAAAAGTTGCCAAGGTAGGAAGAGACCCGCTCTAAAGCATTTTTTCCCAACTTTTAGCAACTTTACGTTAGGTGGACTTCAACTCCCAGAATTCCCCAGACAGGAAAATTGGCTGAGAAGTTTATTTAATGTAATTTTTTATTTTAGAAAATTTATCTTGCTGCCGACTCGCACGTGGCGACTCAGGGATATAAAAACCGTATAAAAGAAATAAAACAGAATAAAAAGAAATATAAAGCTCTGGGAATGGAAGTCCGCAAGTCTTAAAAGCTGTCACGGTGGGAGATCCCTGCTCTTAAGGCATTTCCCCCCTCCAATTTTAGCAAGATTCAAGATAGGTAGACTTCAACTCCTAGAATTCCATGGCCAGCCACACCGACTAAGGAATTCTGGGAATTGAAGTCCACCTGTCTTAAAAGTTGGCATGGTTAGGAAATGCCCACTCGTGGACCGTAATTAAGCAGAAGTTTTTGGTTTCCTTATCCAGGAATGCTTCCCGACCCAAAGAACACTCACATCTTAATCAGCTGGATGATCGCACAGACGGTAACGGCGGTGGCAGGCCTGACCTCATATCCCTTCGACACCGTCCGGCGGAGAATGATGATGCAATCCGGTCGGAAAGGAGGTGGGTATCACATGGGGGTTGCATGTGGAATCCTTGAGGCTCTCTGAGCTTGGTGGTTTGCCGGTTTGGACTTTTCATAACTCAACTCGCTGGTAAGACTGATGGCGTTACCTAGTTGGGTCATGAAACGCCTGGAAACCAGCAAGCAAAGAACGCACCAAGGATTCCATCTAGCTTTTCTTCCGAATATCCTTTTGTAGCTGTGCTTAGCAGCTTGCTTCTCCCTTAGGCACAGATAGTAGAGGGTGGGAAAATGTAACGAAGAGATAAAATTATGTTTTCTGAACAACATAGTTGTCTTCAGCAGGTCAGTTTTAACTCGGATCAATGGAGCTGTTGATTTAGCTTTTAGAGGTGATCTCAGATCTGATTGCTTTCTAACCAGAGATCTGGAGTGATCTTGGAAACGCCAAGGGGCTTGGATCTCCAATTCTATAGGTGTTAAAAGTACTACAATTCTCATACCATTTTTTGCCTTGCTGGGCATTTCAAAAGTTTTAGAGGGCCACTGGTGGGTTATCTCCACAGGAAAGATAATCTTCTATGGGACGTTGGTGCTTGCTTTAAGGAGATGGTTGAAGGCTCAGGATTGAGAGTCCGCCCTTAGTGTCAGTAGAGATGTGATTTAATCAGACTTCAAATGTGCATTTTCTGAGTCATTTATCCATTATTTGCACCACTCCATCAATAACACCGATTGTAACTATGGTTCAAGGATTAGCCACCCGTGCTTAAGCAGATAAAAACATTGTAATCCTTTAGCTTTATAAGGAAGGAGAGGAGAAAGGAGAGGAATAGGAGAAAGGGAAAGGCAGAGGAAGAATGGGAGGGAATGTAAGAGTAGGAAAGAGGGGAGGAATGGGAAGAAGAGGGGAAGGGTAAAGGGGAGGAAGGGGAAGGAGAGAAGGGAAAGGAGAGGAGGAAGGAAGGAAGGAGAGAAGAAAGAGAAGAAAGGGGGGAAGGAAGGAAGGAGAGGAGAGAAGGAGGGAGGGAAGGAAGGAGGAAATGTAGGAGAGAAGGAAGGGGGAAAGGAAGGAGAGAAGGAGGGAAGGAAGGAGAGAAGAAAGGGAAGGAAGGAAAGTAGGAGAGAAGAAACGAGGGAAGGGGGGAGGGAGGGAGGGAAGAAGAAGTAGGACCGTTGTAAGGTAAGATGGATCTATGGGATGGTAAGAAAGCAATTCTCAAGTATATTGTCAACTGTAGGGAAAAAATTGTTATAAATACATATTATTAATAACAGTTATGAGACCATATAATTGTGAATGTATATATGAAATTGATAAAATAAAAAATTGGGGAAAAAAGAAATTTTTTTAATGCATATGAAAACTACTGTTGAAGAACGGTAGAGCTGAAATATTCTTGAAAATCCTCCACATTGCCCACATCAAGAACTGGTCCGTTATTCTGCATTACTTTTTGGCAGAAAAGCTATATTTGAAACAAACTTCTTCCATTACAATGGAAGACATTTTAAATAAGCTAAATATTCCCCTTTTGGAATATCCTCTCTCCTGTATTAATTATGACTCTTATAGCTGCCTGGAGAAGCCCCAAGTCAAAAGGGGAGAAATACATTTTCAGCTGAAGCATTTTTTCCTGAATTTGTTGTTAAAGGATAAAAAGATCCTAATACTTTGTCACCAGTAGTAGAACACTCTCTGATGGAATTTATGAATGGCCCTTTCTCTATAAAGGATGACCCATGCCTTCGGATTCTTACTTCTCCGCTTGGTTGTATTTGGCAGGCGCATGCTGTGAATGGCTGCAACGTTAGCCAATCAGAAGCAGCCTCTTCATCTGGTTATCCTCTTTAGATTCAAGTAGCCGTTAACCTGGCATTGTCCGGGTATTTATTTATAGGGGGAAAATGTCTGGAACAAATGTAACTTCTAATGTTGCTGGAGCCCCCTTGTGGAGTACTGTGGAGCCGTTACCATGGCAACTCCACTCCACCGCACTGTACAGTAGAAGCCAGTTTACGGCAGTGCACTAGAAACCATTTTAAGGCACAACAAGCTGTATCTTAACAGAATACACACCCCGAGGAGTGTTAGGGGTGTCTTACCACCACCACTACCACCACCACAGTATTTGTTTCCAGGGGAATAAGTTATCTATGTACCAAGTTTGGTTGAAATTGCTGAAGTCGTTCCAGAGTTATGCTATAGCCATTTATAGAGAGAGAGATTTCCAGAACTGCGTTCGTGATGCTTAAAATCATCTCAAATAATCATTTAGTCTAATGTTTCTGGACCTAAGCAAATTTGAGATGCATGGACTTCAACTCCCAGAATTCTCCTGGCAGCAGGGTCTTCTGGGAGTTAAAAGTCCACGCCTCTTAAAATGGTGATGTTTGAGAGAGGAAAAAAAACTGATTTAATGTCTTATTTCTTTCCCTTTCCACTGTTTCTTCCTTGCTCCATTTTAAATTGTGTTTCAGGGCAGAAACCCCTCTGGTTTAAAAGCAAATTTATTAGTAACTCCCCCCCCCCAGGGTGTTTTTTTTCTGGAGGCAACTGGACTTTCTTGTTTTTTTTATTTTGAAGATGTTTCGCTTCTCCTCCAAGAAGCTTCTTCAGTTCTGGGGAATGGAAGCTTCTGCCAGAGTTGAAGAGGCTCCTTGGTGAAGAAGCGAAATGTCTTCGAAAGAAAAAACAAACAAACAAGAATGTCTAGTTGCCTCCTGAAAAAAAAGCACCGGGGGGGGGGGGGGACGACAACCGTGACCTGGATGACCAAGAATCTCTACGGACAATTTATTAGGATTTCTCCAGCACTAGCAACTAGGGACACGGTGGCTCAGTGGCTAAGACGCTGAGCTTGCCGATCAGAAAGGTCAGCAGTTTAGCAGTTCGAACCCTAGCGCCGCGTAACGGAGTGAGCTCCCGTTACTTGTCCCAGCTTCTGCCAACCTAGCAGTTTAAAAGCAGGTAAAAAAATGCAAGTAGAAGAATAGGGGCCACCTTTAATGGGAAGGAAACAGCATTCTGTGTGCCTTTGGAGTTTAGTCCTGCCGGCCACATGACCACAGAGACGTCTTCGGACAGCGCTGGCTCTTGGGCTTTGAAACGGAGATGAGCACCGCCCCCTAGAGTCGGGAACGACTAGCACGTATGTGCCAGGGGAACCTTTACCTTAGCACTAGCAAAGTAAAGGAACCTGCATTATCACCAACATCGGATTGATGTAGTTGATTATTATTATTATTTTTCTCCTTTTTTTCCCCAGCTGACATCATGTACTCCGGAACCATCGATTGCTGGCGGAAGATTGCCCGGGACGAAGGCGGCAAAGCGTTTTTCAAGGGCGCGTGGTCCAACGTCCTCAGAGGAATGGGAGGTGCTTTCGTCTTAGTCTTGTACGACGAAATCAAGAAATACACATAAGCTGAAACATCCGCCCACTCCTTAGACAACCCTTCCCGCGTAATGTTCCATGGACTTGCATCAAAACTATTTATCGTTTCCCATCCCCGTCCCCCCCCGTCCCCGGGTGGGTATCTCGTAGTTGACGGAGAGGCCATGATTCTGCTTGCCTGATCCCCGTTCTCAAGTCATTCCTTTGACGAAGGGACTCAAACTTTATTTTTATTCAGTCACTCCTGTTAAAATTAAGTTTGAGAAATAAAAGTGGAAACCAAAAAAATAATAATAATGGTACCAACGCTTTTGTTTTGTCGATTTTTCCTTCTCTTGGATAAAACTGCGTGTTTGGCTGGAACTGCGCAATAGATAATAGGGTAGATCCGTGATGGTGGTTAAGAGACCGCCTCCTGCCAATTACCTCCCTTCGACCGATTAGATCCCACAGATTAGGCCTCCTCCGGGTTCCATCAGCTAGCCAATGTCGACTGTCGACCCCTCGGGGGAGAGCCTTCTCTGTGGCTGATCCGGCCCTCTGGAACGATCTCCCCGTGGAGATTCGGACCCTCACCACCCTTCAGGCCTTCCGCAAAGCCGTTAAGACCTGGCTGTTCCGGCAGGCCTGGGGCTGATGAGTTCCCAGCCCCACTCGAATGGTTGTGGCTGTTGAGGAGTTTATTTAATCCTGTTTTCTGTATTTCGTTTTTGTCTTGTCTGTTTTCTTTGTATCGTCCCCATTCCCTATTGGTTTGTTAGCCGCCCTGAGTCCCTTTGGGAATAGGGCGGCATACAAGTTTAATAAACTGAACTGAACTGGTGAACCTGTGGCATGCGTGCCCAGCATGGAGCCATGTTGCCTGGCACGCATATGCGGGACGATCAGCTGGATTTTGTGTGTGTGGCAGTGCCAGATACCGGAAGAGTTGGGCTTCCGTTTTTCAGCGTGAACATATGCGCCAGCCAGCTGATCGTCGCATACGCATGCATCCCGGTAACCAGAAGACTACCTGGCCAGAAACCAGAAGTCCATTTTCCAGCACCCACATGCCAACTAGGCAGTTCCTCTTCCGGGTTGCGGCCTCAACGAATGTGCACACACTCCCTTTTTGGCACTCAGGGCCAAAAAGATTCCCCATAATAAAACATCTCCAGCTGTTATTAAAACTGCAATTCCCAGATGTTCAGTTCATCCTGAATAACGCAGGTAATCCTCTATTTAGGACCATTCCCTTAGTGACTGTTCAGAGTTAGGACGGTGTTGAAGAAAGTGACCTACGACTGGTCCTCGCCTTTACGACTCGCAGTGACGCCGGCGGTTACACAACCATTGGTAAAGAGCCAGTTGGGCTAATGGTTAAGGTACGAGGCTAGAAACCAGGAGGTTGTGAATTCTAGTTCTGCCTTGGCCGGCTGGGTGACTTTGGACCAATCACTGGGAGACGGTGAGTTCTAGTCCTGCCTCTGGGTGACTTTGGACCAATTGTTGGGAGGCGGTGAGTTCTAGTCCCGCCTTAGGTACGAAAGTTACTTGGGCAATTGGGCCAATCACCAGGAGACAGTAAGTTCTAGTCCCGCCTTAGGTGTGACAAGCCATCTTTGGGCCAGTCTGTCTGTCTGAGCCCAACCCACCTCGCAAGGTTGTTGTCGGGAAAATAGGAGGAAGAAGTATTAGGCATGTTCGCTCAAGAATTCTACTGAATAATAATGTCTATGGAGATTCTCTATCATCCAGGTCAATTGTCCCTCTGGAGCCCATTTAAGCTCACGCCGGCTGCTTTGGTGACTCCAGCCAGCCACCTCAATCTCTCGTCCTCTTCTTCTTTTGCCCTCCGTCGTTCCCAGCATGAGGCTCTTCTCCAGTGAGTCCTTCCTTCTCATTAGGTGGCCAAAGTCTTTGAGTTTCCTCTTCAGGATCTGGCCTTCTAAGGAGCAGTCAGGGTTGATCTCCTCTAGGACTGACCAGTTTGATCGCCTTGCAATCTATGGGACTCACAGGAGTCTTCTCCAGCACCACAGATCAAAGGCCTCCATTCTTTGGCGCTCAGCCTGCCTTCTGGTCCAAGGTTCACAGCCATACATTGCAACTGGGAAAATTGCCACAGCCTTGGCACTTCGGTTGGCAGAGTTTGGGATACTTGAGAATAAAGGACTCTTCCATATTCCAGAGGGCAGGAGATTGCTCTGCACAAGGCAACTTCCTTTCACCTTCCAAGCATCCTGTCTGAAATGTCAGGATTACCTCCAAGCCCATCAGCATATGGCAGTGTTTTCAACTTCGCCAATATCTATGAGACCGCCTCCTGCCACATACCTCCCAGCGTCCGTTAAGATCTCACAGGATGGGCCTTCTCCGGGTGCCGTCGACTAGACAATGTCGCCTGGCGGCCCCCCGGGGGAGGGCCTTCTCTGTAGCTGCCCCGGCTCTATGGAACGATCTACCCCCAGAGATCTGGACCCTCCCCACTCTCTCGGCCTTCCGTAAGTCTATTAAGACCTGGCTATTCCGGCAGGCCTGGGGGCTGTTGACCTCGTGAATGAGGTCCAGCCCCACTAAGGTTGAGTGCATGTTGTGTCTTTTAACTTCCCTGTCTTTCTATTTTTAATTTTTTTTAGTATTTTTAAATTGTTTTTATGTAAGCCGCCCGGAGTCCTTCGAGATTGGGCGGCATATAAATTTAGTTTAGTTTAGTTTATTGATCTTGTATGCCGCCCACTCCCGAAGGACTCCGGGCGGCTTACAATAAACAAGGGAAGGGGATAAATAAACAAAACAACACTTTAAAAAACACAACATTCACAATTTCCATGGGGCTGGATATTTCACAAGCCCCTCCCGGTCTGCTGGAGCAGCCAGGACTTGGTGGCTTTGCGGAAGGCCGGGAGGGTAGTAAGGGTCCGGATCTCCACGGGGAGCTCGTTCCAAAGAGCCGGAGCTGCAACAGAGAAGGCTCTCCCCCGGGGAGTCGCCAGCCGACATTGGCTGGCAGATGGAATCCGGAGGAGACCTAACCTGTGAGATCTAATCGGTCTATGGGAGGTAATCGGCAGGAGGCGGTCTCTCAGGTACCCAGGTCCGATGCCATTTAATTAAACATTAAACATTTTAATTTTCCTGGGAGTTGAAATCCGTGCCCCTTAAAAGTTGCTGACACTAACAAACACTGCGCGGTGCAACTCGGCTACAAACGGATTTCGTGGAATTTAAAGAAAAACCACTAATTGGGAACAGTACAGTTTCAACAAGGTGAACAGAGTACAATCCAATCTCTAGTTATTGTGTTTGTCTGCTCCCCCTGCCCAGCTACTACGAGCATACCTGTATGTCTACATTTTTTTAAAAAAGAAATGGATGGTTGGTAGGAGTCTTGCACGGAACAAGTCTTTCCGCGTCGTTTTTGCAACAGGGTTTGCTCGCTAGCCATAAAGTATTTTTAATTAAATAGGCTTGTTTGTTTATTTATTTTTTTAGACAGAATGCTGTTGCATGCTCAGTAGATTACAGCATAGTGTCAATATAACTTCTAGACGCTGGGAATGCAAACAATTGGTGTGGCTCAATTTCATTTATTTTTTTAAATTTTTATTTTTCACACTTTTGAAATGCTCCTCTCCCTCAAAAAGGGACTTTATTGTGACACCTTGTTTTTTTCGTGACCCGTCAAAACCGCGGAGGACAAAATCGCACTCGACGAAAGCGCACATTTGACGTCATCACAGCGCGACGAAAAAAAATAAAAATTGAAATAAAATTAAAATTAAAGCAAGCCGATTCACATAAAGGTAAGGGTTAGGGTTAGGGTTAGGGTTAGGGTTAGGTTAAGGGTTAGGGTTAGGTTTAGAGCGTTAGGGTTACGTTTAGCGTTAGGTTAAGGGTTAGCGTTAGGTTTAGCGTTAGGTTAAGGGTTACGTTTAGGGTTAGATTTAGGGTTAGGTTAAGGGTTAGGTTTAGGGTTAGGTTTAGGATTAGGTTTGGGGGGGTTAGGGTAAGGTTTTTGCTTTATTTTTACATTTTTCGATCACAGCGCGATGTTTTCGTCGCGTTGTGATGACATCAAATGCGCGCTTTCGTCGAGCGCGATTTTGTCCTCCGCGGTTTTGTGGTGGAACCATTTTTTTCTTTTTAAGTTTTTTAAAGCTTTTATGTAAAATAAAAAAATTCCATTTTTACATAAACGGTGTCGTCTGAGTACAATTAATTTTGAGAAATAGTCATCATAACCATAATAATATTCATAACATTAACGTTGATCACATAATAGTTATATTTGTTGATCCATTTTAATAAACCTTCCATATAAAATTAATCCTCCTCTTGTAGTTCCATTTTTCCATGTTTTTATTGGCTAGCCATTGATTAAAAAGTATCCCATGTTAAAAAGTATCCCGTTTCTTCCTTCTCCTTCATTTTAAGCTTTAATGTATCCATTTCTGCACATTATAATATTTTTTTAAATTATATTTTCCTCTGTAGGGAATCTTTTCGCTTTTCCATTGTTGCGCAAATAGAATTCTAGCTACGCACGTGTAAAATCACCTTACTGTGGTCTGGAACCCAACCTGCAAATTTCCGAGATACATTCGTGTTTATGCTTCACATAACTTGCCTCGGAGTTTTGCAAGTCTCGGGGTGTTGGTCCCACCCACCCCCCCAAACCTCCCTTCAAATGACCTTCGTATTCTGCCATGTCTTATCATGGCCGTTTGGAAAGGAAGTTGTTCAGGTTGGAAATTCCGGTTAGACAAGTTCCTTTCCTCATTGTTCCAACGTTGTGATAACGAGTGTCATTCATTAAAGAGGGCGGCAAACGAAGAACTATTAATACGAATCTGAATGTAATGCTGAGAATTGTTTTTGGAGTTGAAACTCTGCTCAAATCTGAGCAAGAGCAACGATCGTCTTAGCGCCCCCCCCCCCAAAACCAGCAATTAATTTATTATTGCACAATGTTTTGACCCATTACAAGAGCAGTGCTCAACATTAAGAAAACCCTGGTGGATTTCAAGAGGGAGCTGGGTGAAAAACATAATGAAGGGTCCTGGGTCATGCTGAGGGGGCCATAGCAAAGCAGAATAGCAGTTGGAAGGGACCTTGGAGGTCTTCTAGTCCAACCCTCTGCTCAAGCAGGAGACAGTATATCATTTCAGGCAAGTGGCTGTCCAGTCTTTTCTTAAAAACCTCCAGCGTTGGAGCTCCCACAATTTCTGGTGGCAAGTTGTTCCGCTGGTTAATTGTTCCGACCGTCAGGAAAATTTTTCCTTAGTTCTAGGTTGCTTCTCTCCTTGATGAGTTTCCATGCGTTGCTTTATACGGCAAATACAGGCAGTCTTTGACAAGCCACAAGTTGCAATATCACTGAAAAAAGTGATTTACACCAGTCCTCGCATTTACAACCATCACAAAGTCACATGATCAAAATTAAGGAGCTTGGCAACTGGGCTTGTATTTATGACGGTGGTAGCATCCTGGTGCCATGTGATTTTCCATTTGCAGCCTTCCTATCTAGCTTTCAACAAGCAAAGCCAAGGATTTACCAGATCTGGTTGTTTTTTTTATTATTATTACATACTTTATTCATTAAACATGAAACTCAGCTAACTGAACATTCAAAAATGCATCACAAATACCAGTAACTGGTGCTAATGGTTGATACGGTTTTCTGCCAGCGTCTGGGTATCAATGATGGCAAACCTATGGCGTGGGTGCCAGAGGTGGCACGCAATGCCCTCTTTGGGGGCACGTGAATCGTCTCCCCACTTCAGTCCCGCTGTGCATACGTGCGCACTTCCAGCTGGGCAGCTGGTCTTTGGGTCTCTTCTGCGCATGCGCAGGGGATGGAGCGCATGCACGGGGGCCCCACACATCGTGACCCGACAAAAGGGCGAATGACAAAGCCGCGCCTGACTAAACCGCGTCACTAAAACCGCGATGTCATCAACGCGCCAACAGCGCGGAGACAGAAGGGGCTTTACAACAGCACGTCGACAGAAAGCCGATTTAACTTAAGGTAAGGGTTAGGTTTAGGGTTAGGTTTAGGGTTAGGTTTAGGGTTAGGTTTAGGGTTAGGGTTAGGTTTAGCGTTACGTTTAGCGTTACGTTTAGGGTTAGGTTTAGGGTTAGGTTTAGGGTTAGGTTTAGTTTTACAGCGCGCTTCTGTCGCCGCGCTGTTGTCGGCGCGATTCAGCGCTCATTCGTCGGAGCGCTTTAGAACACGCGGTTTTGTCACCGCGGTTTAGTCGGGTGCGGTTTTGTCTTTCGCCCTTTTGTCGGTGAACCCCCACACACACATTGCATTTCTGGGGCTCTGGCTTGGGCACACGCTTTGGCCACTGCAAAAGGTTAGTCATCACTGGCCTCGGATATCCTCAAAACTATCAGCAGCTTACAAAACAGATGATTGTGAAACCGATTGTGAGCCTTCGGGGAAAATAGTAGTAGTTCATCGGAAGCACAACGTCACAGCCAAGTGGAAATCTTAGGCGGAGAACATTTTGCTCACTGTAGTTTCTGCTGAGTGCCACAAAGCCGGCGTGTTGCGACATCTTTCCAAGGGGCCAGTCTTAAGGCTGCCAGGTTTAATCAGTAAAAAAGCTGGAACTTGAAGCATGCCAGTGATTAAAATAAAGTACTCGGACTAATTAAGCGGCAGGAGCCGTATCTAATCAATCAAGGAACTGATTTAACATCCAAGCTAAGGTCAGATTAAACAGAGAGTTTAACACAGTTGGAAGGGACATCTAGTCCAGCCCCCCTCCCAAGCAGGAGATCCTATCCCATTTCAGACAAGTTGCTGTCCAAGCCTCTTCTTTAAAACCTCCAGTGATGGAGCAATCGCAACTTCTGGTGGCAAGCTGTTCCACATGTTAATTGTCCTCACTGCCAGGAAGTTCTAGATTGCTTCTCTCCTGGATTAGTTTCCATCCATCGTTTCTTATCTTGCCTTCTGCTGCTTTGGAAAATAAATTGACCCGTTCTTCTTTGTGGCAGCCACAAAACCTGGGAACAAGTCCCTTGAGAGACCGTCTCCTGCCAATCACCTCCCATAGACCGATTCGATCACACAGGTTAGGTCTCCTCCGGATTCCATCTGCCAGCCAATGTCGGCTGGCGACTCCCCGGGGGAGAGCCTTCTCTGTTGCAGCTCCGGCCCTCTGGAACGAGCTCCCCGTTGAGATCCGGACCCTTACTACCCTCCCGGCTTTCCGCAAAGCTGTTAAGTCCTGGCTGCTCCAGCAGGCCGGGGGGCTCTCGTAATATTCAAGGAGCCGAGGTGGCGCAGTGGTTAGGGTGCAGTACTGCAGGCCACTTCAGCTGACTGTTATCTGCAGTTCAGCGGTTCAAATCTCACCGGCTCAAGGTTGACTCAGCCTTCCATCCTTCCGAGGTGGGTGAAATGAGGACCCAGACTGTGGGGGTGATATGCTGACTCTGTAAACCGCTTAGAGAGGGCTGAAAGCCCTATGAAGCGGTATATAAGTCTAACTGCTATATTCAGCCCCCCGGAGATTGTGACTGTTGTATATTTTAAGGTTGTTTGTGTATTATTCCCCTCCTTTGTTTTACTGTAAGCCGCCCGGAGTCCTTCGGGAGTGGGCGGCATACAAATCAATAAAACTATAACTATAACTGTTTAAAAGGGTTTTTTTAAAGTTTTTTTAAACTTTTTTTTAAACTTTTAAACTTTTAAACTTTTTTAAAGTCCCATGACGACTGCCTAGCTCAGCAAGGAAAATTATAATTTCAGTTCAGTTTGTAAATCGAGGATTACCAGACCTGTATTCCTGGGCTCTCGGGGGTTAAAATTAAATCACTCCACCTTTGTTAGTGGTCAAGGTTCATTCACCAAATTAGGGTGTTCATCAACTTGTGGGCAGGGTCCAACATGACCCCCCCTTCCAATCTGAGTTCAGACCGAGCAGTTGTAAACGTATGACATGGGAAGCACTTTGACCGCAGAGTCACCAAAGGCTGCTGAATGCGCGCGCACATTTAACCACCGTCACACCTGTGACAAAACCGCTAGCACTACTTGGGCGGTTTCTACAGGTTCAATAGGGGAGAAAGTCACATTACTTAGGGCTGATGTCATCGCGATCGAGTGATTGATAACGTGGCAGGGAGGGGGAGAAAAAGGCAGTCTGTTTCGAAACAACCGTAGGACGTTCTGTGCTAAAATCTCTCTCCCAATCTAGTTTTTCTCGAACTCTTGACGGTGCTGGACATTTTAGTTTAAACCAGCTCGAACGAGACGGAGAATTTCTTTTCTGGGGCTGAAGTGATATAGCGGTTGAATAATGAGCCAAGCCTTTTCCATATCCTTCCGAAGCCTCTCTCTCTCTTTTTTTTTTGTCCAAATATTAGAATAGAATAGAACAACGTTGGAAGGAACCTTGGAGGTCTTCTAGTCCAACCCCCTGCCTAAGCAGGAAACCCTATACCGTTTCAGACAAATGGTTATCCAACATCTTAAAAACTTCTAGTGTTGGAACATTTACAACTTCTGGAGGCAAGTTGTTCCACTGATTAATTGTTCTCACTGTCAGGAAATTTTTCCTTAGTTCTAGGTTGCTTCTCTCCTTGATTAGTTTTCACCCATTGCTTCTTGTTCTACCCTCAGGTGCTTTGGAGAATAGCTTGACTCCCTCTTCTTTGTGGCAGCCCCTGAGATATTGGAAGATTGCTATCATGTCTCCCCTAGTCCTTCTTTTCATTAAATTACACATACCCAGTTCCTGCAATCATTCTTCATATGTTTTAGCCTCCAGCCCCCTCATCATCTTTGCTGCTCTTCTCTGCACTCTTTCTAGAGTCTCCACATCTTTTCTACACCGTGGCGACCAAAACTGAATGCAGTATTCCAAGTGTGGCCTTACCAAGGCCTTATAAAGTGGTATTAAAACTTTACGTGATCTTGATTCTATCCCTCTTAGTTGTCCAAATATTTCTAGCTTGGATGGATTTTGAAATATGAAGTTGTCCCAGCTTTTGCCAACCTAGCAGTTCGAGACAACGTAAAAAATGCAAGTAGAAAAATAGGAACCACCTTTGGTGGGAAGATAACAGCATTCTGTGCGCCTTCCGCGTTTAGTCATGCCGTCCACATGACCACGGAGACGTCTTCGGACAGCGCTGGCTCTTCGGCTTTGAAACGGAGATGAGCACCGCCCCCTAGAGTCGGGAACGACTAGCACATATGTGTGAGGGGATCCTTTACCTTTACCTAAGACTTATGGATTTCAACTCCCAGAATTCCCCAGCCAGCATGAAGTCCACAGGCATGGCTGGCTGGGGAATTCTGGGAGTTAAAGTCCACAAGTCTTACAATTGCTAAGTTGGCAATTTGGCAACTTACTTGCCACAGTTGTTAAGTGAATCACTGCCCTTGTTAAGTTTGTCACACAGTCAGTAAACGAATCTGGCTTCCCCGTTGACTTTGCTGGTCGGGAATCTCGCAAAAGGGGATCATGTGACTCCGGGGACACCGCGACTATTATAAATACGAGCCAGTTGCCCAGCGTCTGAAATTTGATCACATCACCGTGCGGAATGCTGCTATGGTCGTAACTGTGAAAAATGGTCATAAGTCACTTGTTTTCAGTGCCGTTGTAACTTTGAACAGCCACTAAAACGAACTAAAGAATCTCTGTACCCTAATCTCAGAGGTACGCTTTAATCCAAATCAGCCCTGTTGATTTTGGAATATAATTAGGAAATATAATTGAATTATTCAATAACGATTGTTATTTAAAAGAAAAATGGATGCAGAATATTCTCCGGTCAGATATGGAGCAAAGCATCCCACTCCTTGCTGTTAGTGGGAAGGACAAAGCAGCCCATTCTCTTTCCATTTTTTAAAAAATCATTTTATAATATAAAATGCAAAACTGCGAAAGAAAACAGGAGGAGAATAGGGGAGGAATAAGGGAATGGAAAAGTGTTAGGAAAAAAGAAAGAAAAGGCATGGACTTTCGACTCCCGTTGGTGCAATAGAATAAGATAACAGCACCAAACCTCAACTTTTTACTTGTACACAATAGTATAAATTAGCCATTTTTCTATAACAACAGATCTATCTAACCGGTTTGAAAACCCCAAAATGAAACTTTCGTTTTTCTCCCACCTCAAGCACAAAGTCCAGGAATGGTTTCCAAGTAGAAATAAGAAAAATATTTCTATTTGTTTCCCCCTTCGAGCAAAACAGTCCATTTAACCATTTCTGCTAACTCCATCCAGGTTTGCAGCCCTTCGCCCACGGTGGGGGAATCCGTTTTTGTGCATAATAATGTAATCTTGCTGTGCTCCACATCTATAGTTCCTTCCCTTCTTCTAATAAAAACAACCTTGAAACCAAAAAAAGGTGTTTCTCTTATTTATTTATTTTTCCCCTCCTTTTCACCGTCACCTGATTGAAGGTCACTTGGTGGTGGCTGAGGCAGCTTCTCTCTGGCTCCTGGATTTCCTTTTAAGGAGATTTGTGAAGGCAGGAAGTATTTTTTCTCCCCCTCAAAGCTTGCTTGTATCATCCACGCCCAGGAAACCTCGGATGGAACAAGCCGAATCTTGCAATGACTTGTGAAGCAGAGCAAAGAGGAGATAAGTCCAGCTTTTTAGTCTACAGATATTCTCCGTCATCCATGCTCAGGGTTGTCCCAAAGGTGTTTTTTTCCCCCCAAGAAGCAACTGGTTTTTTTCTCTGAAGACATTTCGCTTCTCATCCAAGAAGATGAGTCCTCCACTCCTCTGCTCACCATAGAATCCCTTATGCCACCAGGCTTTTGAAAATTTGGGCTTGCTGGAAATGCTGGAAACAAAATAATACCCCCTCGGACGAATTAGTGATAAAAAAAAAACTTTGGATTGTGCAGAGATGGACAAATTAACCCTGAAATTAAAAGATAAAAGAAGAGTCGGGATATTATGAAATTTGGAACAATTGGTACCAATGGCTGCAAAACAAGAATAAAATTAATTAAGCCAAAAAACAATATATAAATATATATATAGAACTGTGTATAAAGGTGTGTAAATATAGAAGCGAAATATTATATACATGTACTGGTATGATGACATAACAATGTTGATGTAATGACTGTAAGGTGGTGTAGAAGGGAAAAAATAATAAAAAAAATCTGCTAACCAGAAATTTTGGGCTTTGACAACCAAGAACCACGCTGATTAAGATCTGACTTGAGTGTAGTATACGAAATTGTCTGCTACAATGTCCCATCTGTCAATAACTATTTCAGCTTCAACCACAACAACACACGGGCAAACAATAAATACGAACTCAAGGTAAACTGCTCCAAACTCGATGGCAGAAAATACAACTTTATCAACTCCTGGAATGCTCTACCTGACTCCCCCGTAACTTTAACCTTAAACTGTCTAGCGTGGACCTCACCCCTTTCTGAAGAGGTCGATAAAAGGGGGCATGCGTCAACGCACCAGCGTGCCTACCGTCCCTGTCCTACTGTCCCCATTTATTCATACTCATTTCCTGTGTTCATGTCCATGTTTACACTTACATCGGTTATCTCGTACGTGTTTGACAAACTAACTAACTAACTAACTAATAAATAGAAGACGCTTTTTCAGCTCTGGCTGGATGGTGGGGAATGGAAGTGTTGAAAGAAATGTCCTTCTGGGTTCAGCTCCAAGTGGGGAAAAAGACACTGGAGACATGGAGGCTGCTTGGAAAGATGGTTTATTGTTGGACAGGGCCACATGGCTTGAGCCCTGAACAGAAAAGGTGATCACGTGCTTCAATGTTGGTGGAGAAGAAGAGAGAAGGGCTGAGGAAGGGGCTTGCTAGGCTTTTTATACCCTGTTTAGTCCCACCTCTCTGTTTCCTGTTCCTGTGTAAGAAATGTATTCTGACTGGTTGTCAGACTCCAGTGGTGCCATGCAGGGGGCTACTCTCTAGGTTGTGATGAGTCCAGGTATAGATGAGTTCTCAGATGCCACGTGAAGAGTTGAGTAATATCCCTTCCCCCTATAGCTGCAGCAGAGGAGAAGTCTTTATTATGTAAAGTGGGCTAGCCTGGCCATCTTAATGGCCCATTAGCTGGGGATGGGCAGAAAACTATAGGCAACTATTCTGTCTTTTAAAACATGTTTCTTTTCACATCCAGAGAAATATTCTGCCTTTTCAATATTTCCTAGGATATTTCATTTTTCTGGGAGAGGGCTGGATGATAACTTCCAACAGAAGGATTGATACTCCTTGCAGACAGCTGGTCTTTTGCATCCTTTTAGAGGGTCTTTGAAGCACTTGAAGGTTTATCTGTGTCCTCAGGGAGGTCACCTGAGTGGTGCTCCTGATTCCTGTAGTCTGCAATTCCCCCCCACCCCCTGGAACTCCATTCCTACTCCCACGCCATTCCAAGGGTCTTCATCCCAAATTGTATAGCTAAAAGTCTGTAGAGATTCTCACTCATCCAGGTCATGGTTGTCTCAAAGGTGCGGAATGGAAGGATTGATACTCCTTGCAAACCGCTGGTCTTTTGCATCCTTTTAGGGGGCCTTTGAAGCACTTCTATTTTTAATTATGTACTGTCTTCATATGTCATTGTGTGTATTCCCCTCCCTATACGTTGTAAGCCGCCCTGAGTCCCCTCAGGGAAAAGGGCGGCCTATAAATAAATTTATCTATCTACAATCTATCTACTTGGAGGTTTCTCTGTGTCCTCAGGGTCACCTGAGTGGTGCAAATGGTTCCTGTAGTCTGCAATTTTTTCTCCATTCCTACTCCCACACCATTCAATGTCCCAAACTTTATAGCTAAAAGTCTGTAGAGATTCTCAGTCATTGAGGTCAGGGTTATCTCAAAGGAGCTTTTTTCAGGAGGCAACTGGACTTTCTTGTTTTTTTCCCCCCCTTTGGAGACGTTTAACTTCTCCTCCAAGAAGCTTCTTCAGCTCCGGGGAATGGAAGCTTCTGTCAGACCTGAAGAAGCTTCTTGGAGGAGAAATGAAACGTCTTCGAAGAAAAAAACCAGAAACTCCAGTTGCCTCTTGGAAAAAAGCAGCTTCCTCCCAGCTTCTTAGAAAGAACCTCGAGGAATAAACTCTTCCATCCTGGATCGTTGTCTGACCTGTTGGCAAATAGCGACCGGTATTCCTTTAGTGACTGTTCAAACCGCGCTGAAAAATAGGGACTTAACGACCAGTTTTCACACTTATGACCGTTGTAGCATCCCTGGGGTCCTGTGATCAAAATCTAGACGTTTGGCGACTGATTCATATTTATGACGGTTGCGTGATTCACTTCTTGTGACCTTTTGATGAGCGAGGAAATTGGACTCACTTTACGACTGTATTAATAAACAACTGCAAAGATTCACTTAACAATTTGCTTGATTGAGATATTAAAAATATCTCATCCTTGATATTCTAAGGGTATAAATCAATTATGATTTTTTTAAAGGGTATCAAGCATGATTGATTTATAATTGCTTTATATATTAGACACACACACCCCCCCCACTTAGTTTATGTCATGAATACCCTTAGAATAAGGAGGAGATTTTTTTGCGGGGGAGGGGGGAAGGTGTTTAAACATGCACCCTGTTTCTTGTTATGATCTGCCATAGGGGGGGGCAATTGAAGTCTTCTTTTTCAGCAGAACTAGAGACTTGACTGGTTGGGTTTGATTTAGCCACGTGTCACTTGTAGACCTCTGCTGGCCAAACTCTGCTATTGCAAGACGGCTGGATGAAAATGGCGTATTTTAAAAAATCGATACCAAAGAGACTTCCATTCGG
Source organism: Thamnophis sirtalis (assembly GCF_051295495.1). Lineage (NCBI taxonomy): Eukaryota > Metazoa > Chordata > Lepidosauria > Squamata > Natricidae > Thamnophis > Thamnophis sirtalis. The sequence goes on along the minus strand of NW_028261393.1, from coordinate 53,335,735 downwards.
ACAGGGCTAACCCTCTGAGAAAGAGAGAAAGAGAGAGAGAGATGGAGGGAGGGGGGAGAGAAAGGAGGGAGGGAGATGGAGGCGGGAGGGAGAGAGAGAAGTGGGAGAGAGGGAGAGGGAGAGAAGGGAGGGAGAGAAAGAAATGGGGAGAGAGAGAAAGAGGGAGAGAGGAGAGAGCAAGAGGAGAGAGGGAGAGAGGAAAGGGAGAGAAGGATGGAGAGAGGGAGAGAGAAGGAAGGAAGGAGAGAAGGAGGGAGAGAAAGAGATGGAGGGGGGAGAGAGAGAGGAGGGAGAGGAGAGAGCAAGAGAAGGAGGGAGAGAGGGAGATAAGGAAGGAGGGAGGGAGAGAGAGAAGGATGGAGAGAGGGAGAGAGAAGGAGGGAGAGGAGAGAGAAAGAGATGGAAGGGGAGAGAGAGAGAAGGAGGGAGAGAGAGGACAGAGCAAGAGAAGGAGGGAGAGAGGGAGATAAGGAAGGAGGGAGGGAGAGAGAGAAGGATGGAGAGAGGGAGAGAGAAGGAAGGAGGGAGAGGAGTCGGGAGGGAGAGAAGGAGGGAGGGAGGAAAGAGAAAGAAGGATGGAGAGAGGGAGAGAGAAGGAAGGAGGGAGAGAAGGAGGGAGGGAGAGAAGGGAGGGAGAGAAAGAGATGGGGGAGAGAGAAGGAAGGAGGAAGGGAGAGGAGTCGGGAGGGAGAGAAGGAGGGAGGGAGGAAAGAGAAAGAAGGATGGAGAGAGGGAGAGAGAAGGAAGGAGGGAGAGAAGGAGGGAGGGAGAGAAGGGAGGGAGAGAAAGAGATGGGGGAGAGAGAAGGAAGGAGGAAGGGAGAGGAGTCGGGAGGGAGAGAAGGAGGGAGGGAGGAAAGAGAAAGAAGGATGGAGAGAGGGAGAGAGAAGGAAGGAGGGAGAGATGGAGGGGGAGAGAAGGAGGGAGAGAGAGGACAGAGCAAGAGAAGGAGGGAGAGAGGGAGATAAGGAAGGAGGGAGGGAGAGAGAGAAGGATGGAGAGAGGGAGAGAGAAGGAAGGAGGAAGGGAGAGGAGTCGGGAGGGAGAGAAGGAGGGAGGGAGGAAAGGGAAAGAAGGATGGAGAGAGGGAGAGAGAAGGAAGGAGGGAGAGAAGGAGGGAGGGAGAGAAGGGAGGGAGAGAGAGAGATGGGGGAGAGAGAGAAGGATGGAGAGAGAAGGAAGGAGGAAGGGAGAGGAGTTGGGAGGGAGAGAAGGAGGGAGGGAGAGAAAGAGATGGAGGAGGGAGAGAGAGAGAAAGAGGGAGAGAGAGGAGAGAGCAAGAGAAGGAGGGAGAGAAGGAGGGAGGGAGGGAGAGGCGTCGGCTTTGTGCTTTTGGAAAGCCTAGGCCAGAACAACTGTTTTGCTACTCCAAGAGACCGCCCATTCAGATTGTACCCAGGCCTGTCCCTGCTTAGCTTCCAGGTTAGACAATCATACGATAGATCTGAACCTATATAACAAATTCCAGTGGACAAAGAAATGACAGTCACATGAAACTAATTGTTTTCCAAATGTTTATTATTTTTGCTGGTTTCTGTCTCACCAGGATTCTATGTACATCTGAAAATATACAAACAACTAAAAACAATAAAAAAAACTCTGCAGTTCTCCTAACAGGTTTCACAACATTTTGCAAAACAGAATATACAGCAAATTACAGGAAGAGACTTCACAGAACCTCGAAAAAGAAAGCCTCAAATGAAATTAAAATCGCCCAGGCTGCAGGCAACACATTAGAAATAAACCAGAATAGAAAGAGACTTGTTTTCTGTTTGATAGGTTGCCGCCATTCACTGCCATTTTCACGAATGCGGCCAAATTACTTGGGACGAACCAGAAAGGAAACTTAAAAAAATGTGTCGGTTTGCTTCTCTTCTTTTGGAGAAACGTCTTACTTGAACTGATTGTCGATGAGTGTCCCTTTCATTTTGGCCTTCTTGGCTTCCAGCTCGGCCTGGTCAAATTAAAAAAAACAAAACAGAAAAGGAAGCATTAAAGAATTAAGTCTTACTAACATTTCTCTCTCGACAGAGGGTGAGGGATACGACATCGTCTCTCTCCGGTCTACAACACAGTTCTTTCAACTATTCCAAGAAGGTTCCACACCCATTTGCACCACTCAGGTGACCCCTGAGGACACAGACAAACCTCCAGGTGGCCTCAATGACCCTCTAAAAGGATGGAAAAGACCAGCTGTCTGCAAGGAGTATCAATCCATTCCATCTGCCAGTCAGTGTCGACTGGCAACTACACGGAGGAGAGCCTTCTCGGTAGTAGCTCCGACCCTTTGGAACGATCTCCCCGTGGAGATCCGTACCCTCACCACCCTCCAGACCTTCCGCACAGCCCTTAAAATCTGGCTATCCTGTCAGGCCTGGGGTTAAGATTGTAATCCGTCCCCACCCGAATGATGAATGTTGTGCTCTATTTTAATTATGTATTGTTCTTGTGTCATTGTTTGTATTCCCTTCCCCATGAATTGTAAGCCGCCCTGAGTCCCCCCAGGGAAAAGGGTGGCCTATAAATAAACTTTCCAATTCCAATCCTTCCATTCCCCACCATCCAGTTAGAGCTGAAGAAGTTTCTTGGATGAAAAGCAAAATGCCTTCAGAGAAAAACCAGAAAGTCCAGTTGCCTCTTGAAAAAAGCACCTTTGAGGCAATCATGACCTGGATGCCTGACAATCTCCACAGACTTTTAGCTATACAATTTGGGATGAACACCCTTCGAATGGTATGGGAATGGCTTTCCAGATGAAAAATCTGCAGACTGCGGGAACCATTTGCACCACTCAGGTGGCCCTGAGGACACAGATAAACCTCCAAGTGGCCTCAACGACCCTCTAAAAGGATGCAAATGACCAAGCTGTTTGCAAGGAGTATAAATCCTTCCATTCCTCCCCTTCCATTCAGAGCTGAAGCTTCTTGGATGAGAAGTGAAATGTCTTCAAAGAAAAAAAACAAGAAAGTCCAGTTGCCTCTTGAAAAAAAAAAACACCTTTGGGACAACCATGACCTGGATGGTTGAGAATTTCCATAAACTCTTTTATTAACGACTAGCTCATAACCCGATGTTGTCCGGGTATTTATTTATAGGGGGGAAATGTCCGGACCAAACGTAATTATTAATGTTTGATTTTTCCCCTTAACAGAGGGAGCCCCCTTGTGGAGTACTGTGAAGCCGTGACCATGGCAACTCCACTGTGCTGTACAGTAGAATCCATTTTACGGTAACACAGTAGAAGCCATCTTAAAGCACAACAGGCTGTATCCTAACAGAACACACACCCCGGGGGGGTCTTAGCCCCACAGTGTTTTTTTTTCAGGGAGTAAGTCATCTGTGTACCAAGTTTGGTTGAAACTGCTCGAGGCACTCCAGAGTTATGCTGAAACATAGACACACCTACAGAGCCATTTTTATATATACAGAACAACTAGCCAGGTCATCCAGCTACAACACGTTGGTTCTTTCTGATCAATGGCTACTGCTTTGCTACACACACTTTTCATAGCATACAGCAAGACCAAAGTCCTCAGATCTCCAAGTATTTCAAGGCATGTTATTTAGAGAGAACGTGTGTCTGTTCCCACCAGAATCTCTGGAACGTTGTTGCCTCAAACCTGTACAGGAAGTGCAGAAACGAGAGGATGAAAAATAGATACTCACCAGTTCTTGCAGTCTTCTCTTGCTCATGCCTTTCCTTTCCAGCTGCTTCTCGATCACTTTGGCATTTTGGGCATATGAATCCGCAATCTCTCGCTGAAAAATATTCCATATTAAGAAGGGATTAAGACTACACAATGATGGTGCCAGCAGAAAAGAAACACGTCAAAAACAGGCTAGGACGAAAAATAAATAGCTCAATTGTATACACCACATTGGAGTAAGTCGATGTCTGTTAAATCCAACGGTCCCTAAAATCCAACGGTCCATTAAATCCAAATGATGCAATTAAATATCATTTGTGTCAATTTGACACCAATTGGCATAATTGGTGTAATCATGTAACTGGTGTCATCATCGTAAATCTAACCGCCGTGATGCGTGAAACTAGGGTTTATGGCTTAGGTTCTCATATGAACTCAGCCGGTGGTTGGTTGTTGAATGGCCCCTCCCAGAAGAAATAAAAGAAGAGCGCAAGGGGAGTGGAGTTTGCAGGAGGCAATTAGTTCATTCCTGCATTCTTGCCAAGTATTGTGGCGTCTGAAAGATATCGGCCTGGCCACTCCCCGAGCCTGATAAAGGTCGGTAATTGAGAACTATCTTGAAAGACTGTGGGAGAGGAAAGGCTTTGCTGGAGAGGAATTCAATGTAAATTGGATAAAAAGGGTTTATCGGGACGAGGACTCGGCTTCGTGCTCTCTGGGGAAGTCTAGGTGTCAGCCTCTGCTTTGCTGCTGCTTCGGCTGCCATTGAAACGGGGAGGGGGGGCATGGTATTTGGGAGGGGACTACTAATTGTGCTGGAGGAAGATTCTGGAGTTTCTGCTGCCTGTCTTACTACGCATGCGGAGGAGGTTTCCCGCCAAGGCCAACGGCACCGACATTCCATCTTGGTGATGCCTTTCGAAGTTATCTCGCACCTGACACTTGGGAGAATTATGATTGGACTGTGACTGGGATGCCAAGGGGTGGGGAATGGGTTATTCTATATATCATTTGCTTTCGCGCCTTAATAATCAGTCTTCGCTTTGCTACGCTTCTGATCATTTATAATTAGTAAAAGTACACTTGATTTCTATCAATGGAGTCTCGTGGTTTTCTTTCCTGATTATCCAATGAAGGCGTGCTGACACTAGGTCAGAACATCTATGGAAGACCTTACCGCTTCAATCTCTTCTTCTTCTTCATCAATAGTGGAGACGGTCACTGAGCTGAACTTGCCCATGTCCTTGGTCCTCTTGGTCATCATCACCTTGGAAGGAGAGAAGGTTATTTGTTTATTTATTTTTTTAAAAAGAATGTTATGTGTGGTTGACACTTGGGGATTAGCAAATGTGAAAGATGACTACCGTATCCTTCACACGTCTGAAAAAAAAGGCTGTTCTGAAATTTAATACTAAGAAAATGAAAAGCAGATTTGCCGTAGACCTCAAGTTTTTTTTTTGGGGGGGGGGCTTTAAGAACAGGGACCATAATTTAGCAATAGCAATAGCAGTTAGACTTATATACCGCTTCATAGGGCTTTCAGCCCTCTCTAAGCGGTTTACAGAGTCAGCATATTGCCCCCACAGTCTGGGTCCTCATTTCACCCACCTCGGAAGGATGGAAGGCTGAGTCAAGCTTGAGCCGGTGAGATTTGAACCGCTGAACTGCAGATAACAGTCAGCTGAAGTGGCCTGCAGTACTGCACCCTAACCACTGCGCCACCTCGGCTCTTGCAGATCAACAGCTGTATACAGATGTCCAACCTCCCCCCCTTTTTTATACAACTTGCAGAATTCCTTAAGAGTTGCATCACTAAATAAGTGGGCAGCTGTGTCCCAGATTCCTTTAGGAAGCTAAAGATATTTAGCAGATTTAAAATGAATTCCAGCCATGCAATACCCAGAAAGCAGAAGGGGTGGGGGTGGGGGAGAAATACCCATTTACTTCCAAGACCTCAAGATTTATCATTCTACTAATTTGTGGCCTTCAACCCCCCAAAACTAGTATTGTGTTTTTTTTTAAAGTTTGGCTGATGACTAAGATGAATTAAGTCAGAGGTCAGCAACCTTAAACACTCAAAGACCCACAAAGGTCATAACCGGAAGGCCCCCCCCACTTCAATTCTAGAGCCGACCAGAAGTCCGGTTTCCCCACCATAGAGTCTCCTAGCGCAGCGTCCTTTTTCCTCTACCTGTCCTAACTGAAAGCCCTATCAATTGTGGAGCTGGCTGGAGACAGGGAGCTGCAGCAGAGGGATGAAAGAGCCACATGCGGCTCCAGAGCCGCAGAATGCTGGCTCCTGAATTAGGTCAACTGAGGCTCACGGAGTTATGCTTTTGGGCCTAAGAAGAGGAAATTGAATTGAAGGACGCGTCCTCCGATAGAGCGAGCCAACTGGAATAACAAATTTACAAATGAAGAGATTCCACCCCACCTCTTGCTCTCCCCACCAAAGACTTCCTGGAGTAAGAAGAGCCTTGTGAGATCAGGTCAAGCAGATGCCACCAGGGAGCTGAGAAGTCCAATCAAGAAGACCTGCTGGAACTCCACAGCGGTTGGCAGCTCAAGGCATCCTGCCTACCCGATCTCCTCCCACGCTACACACCACAAGAGAAGTCTCTGTCTTTCTCTACCTTCTTAGGAGGTTCTTGCTTCTGTGTGTAGATGTTGGTCTTCCCAAAGCCTTGTCCAAATTTGACCACAGCACCATCCACAATGAACGTCACTGGAGCATTCTTCAGCTGGTGTTGGTAGAAAAGGAGTAGGCCGCACCTGGAAAGGAAGCGACCGCTTGTTTTATTCCCTACCCCAATCTCCCTGAATTTGATATAGCAATAGCACTTAGACATATACCACTTCACAGTGCTTTACAGCCCTCTCTAAGCAGTTTACAGAGTCAGCATCTTACCCCCAACAATCTGGGTCCTCATTTTACCCACCTCGGAAGGATGGAAGGCCGAGTCAACCTTGAGCCTGGTGGGATTTGAACTGCCAAATGGCAGGCAGCTGGCAGGCAGCAGAAGTAGCCTGCAGTACTGCACTCTAACCACTGCGCCACCAAAGCTCACATCTTAGCTCACTTCACCTGCTAGGTTAAGCCTCAGAAGTTCATCTATAAGTTTATGGATGAATTGCAATCATTTCACCCTTCTCTAATCTGGGCCTACAGTGGAGCCCAAGTTCCTCCCACAGTTAGGAAGTTCAGTTAGTAGAGAAGACACTCATTTGGGGATGCAGAGAAGTTTGCATTAGGGTCTTCTGGGTGCCATCTTAACCACTACATCACACTAGATTTAGATCCCCTTATTTACTTTTTTTTTTTTACTTTGGAGAAATAGTTGGCTGCATTAGTGGACCAGATCACAATCACAATATTCTTTTATCACTGGAAATAAGATTTGTTGGCTGTTTTGGTCTTCTGAACACTTCTTCTCAAATCACTTACTTTCCACATTTTTTCCTGTATTGCCGTTCAATGCCTTCAGGTCTAGGTAGGGAAGAAAAATAGGTAAGTACGTGTTACTTTGCTTAATCTTAGTTTGTTGCAAAAAAGTGAGTCATTTTTGCTTGGGATTTGATAGTCTGGGAAGCCATAACCCCTGGATGATAAACATATCATTTAAACTAAAATATTTTATTTATTTATTTGACTTATATACCGCTTCATAGGGCTTTCAGCCCTCTCTAAGCGGTTTACAGATTTTTTTGCAAGTTGAGTCAGCAACTTGCCCCCACAGTCTGGGTCCTCATTTCACCCACCTCGGAAGGATGGAAGGCTGAGTCGACCTTGAGCCGGTGAGATTTGAACCGCCGAACTGCAGCTAACAGTCAGCTGAAGTGGCCTGCAGTACTGCACCCTAACTACTGCGCCACCTCAGCTCTTTTCCCATGCTAACTTATTTTTTCACGAGTGGCTCCTTTTAAAATGCAATTAAAATTATATTTTAACAAAGAAAATAACCAGCAGTTAATATCTAACGAATAACAACAGATGCTTCAGCCATTTTAATATTACATCTTTCTCTACAATAACAGACAATGAAGATGGGGACACCCCCTTCCAATATTTCATATATAATATGAGAATGGAATGGAATAGAATAGAATAGAATTCTTTCCAAGTGTGATTGGACACACAAGGAATTTGTTTTGGTGCATATGCTCTCAGTGTACATAAGGAGAATAAAATATATTAATCAAGAATAAAAAGATACAACACTTAGTGATAGTCAAGATTACTAACAATCTATCAAATCATACTAGTAAAGAAATAAAACAATATAAATTGAAAGATATAAGCAACATGGTTATAGTCATAAGTGGGAAGAGATAGATACTAGGAAGGAAGGGAAGAATAATAGTAATACAGTCTTAGCAAATTATTTGACAGTATGGTGGGAATTAGTTGTCAAGTAAGTTAAGTTGAAGAACTCCATCAAAAGCCAAGAGGTTGTTTCTGAAATTGGACAACTATGATTTTGGCCATGGCTGTCTGGCCTCAGGCTGACTATCCCTGGCAATGGGGCTTTGTGAGGCCTTCCTACCTGCGCAGGTAAACATTTTCCTCTTCCTCCGTGTTACAGAATTTGTGGGCATGTTTGACCGCATCGATAACTCTGGCCCGATCCCGGGGTCTCATGGGCAGCTTCTCAAGTTGGCAATCTAGGGGAAAAAATCATCATCATAATTTTTAAAAAACCTTCAGGGAAAATCAATCTATGTTAAATCTGGCAATCAAGGCTGTAGGAAGTCCTTAGAAAACTAAAGCAATCAACTCTCACCCCAACATCAAATCAATATTCCAATCTGTTGGAATTCATTCCGGGTGTTTGTGTGCAGGGCAGTTTCTGCTGCCTGAAACACACATACACAGGGATGCAAAAACATCGCACCAGAAACATCTTTCTGGCCTAACGGTCAGGACTCACTATGCAGCCTCATGTAACAATGAAATATGTGAGCCAGCTACTCCCACACCTGCCCTTTCTCCCCACTATGCTGTGCTGTAACTTTCTATTCCCCCTCTCCCCCTCCCAATGCCATGCAGCTTGTAACCTTCTGTTCCCCCTTTGCCCACCCTTTGCCATGATGTGATTTTCTATTGGTTTATTTGTAGAATGCTGTGAACTTTTCATTAGTTTACTTGTATCTTGTGTGATTATATATACCTTTTTGATACGCTCCTTTTTGATGACGCTGTAACTAACTTTTTCTGATAAAAGAGCCCTTCGATGGTCATTCGAAGCTTTAGCTCATCCCGAGGAATTTCATCTGATGTTTTCCTTTTGATTAGGCAAGGACACATGAGCAGCCCACCAGTGTGGCGACAACGCCGCACCAATCCCATTTTTTTAGTTATCAATCAGACTTCGATAGAAAACATCAAACCACCAAACATTTGATACCCCGAATCGCCTTCTAACATGGAAGCCATCATACAGATCTTAATTATAGTTTTCTTACAGCAGTGTATGTGGACAGTATTTGCTCACCTTTTTTTGAATTTTCAAAGGATTTGTTGACTACAGAGCTCATTGTAAGAATAGAATAGAATTCTTTATTGGCCAAGTGTGGTTGGACCCACAAGGAATTTGTCTTTGGTGCACAAGTGTACATAAGGAGAATAAAATACATTCATCAAGAATAAAAAGATACAACACTTAATGATAGTCAAGGTTACTAATAAGCTATCAAATCGTACTAGGATTTGAAGCAGCATGATAGCCTTTTGGGGAAAAACTGTCCTTGTCTCTAGTTCAGTGTTTCTCAACCTTGGCGACTTTAAGTCCTGTGGACTTCAACTCCCAGAATTCCCCAGCCAGCACAGCTGTGCTGGCTGGGGAATTCTGGGAGTTGAAGTCCACAGGACTTAAAGTCGCCAAGGTTGAGAAACACTGCTCTAGTTGTTCTGGTGTGCAGTTCCCTATAGCATCATTTTGAGGGTAGAAACAATTTTTGTCCAGGATGGGAGATATTGTGTGTAGATATTTTCACAGCCCTCTTTTTTAACTCGTGCAGTGTACAGGTTCTCAATGGAAGGCAGGTTGGTAGCCATTGTTTTTTTCTGCAGTTTCTAATTATCTATTAAAGTCTGTTCCTCTTGTTTGGTTGATGAGCCAAACCAGACAGTTATGGAGGTGCAGACAACAGGCTCAATAATTCCTCCGTAGAACTGAATCAGAAGCTCTTTGGGCAGTTTGAGTTTGGGGGAGATATGAATACAAAAGGTACACCGATGTTACACCTATCCTCCGCGAGCTGCACTGGCTTCCCATCGGTCTCCGAATGCGCTTCAAGGTACTGGTCGTTACCTTTAAAGCCCTACATGGCTTAGGACCTGGATACCTACGGAACCGCCTCCTGCCACATACCTCCCAACGACCTATAAGATCTCACAGATTGGGCCTCCTTCGGGTACCGTCGACCGGGCAATGCCGGTTGGTGACTACTCGGCGGAGGTCTTTCTCTGTAGCTGCTCTAGCCCTGTGGAATGATCTCCCCGCAGAGATCCGGACCCTTCCCACTCTCTCGGCCTTCCGTAAGGCCACTAAAACCTGGCTGTTCCGGCAGGCCTGGGGCTGTTGACCCCAAAATATGGTCCAGCCCCACTTGGAGTGGAGTGCATGGTGTGTTTTTAAATCTATCTTTTCTTTCTTCTATTCCTTTTGATTTATTTGTATTGTTAGCTGCCCGGAATCCTACGGGATTGGGTGGCATACAAATGTTATTAAACTTTGAAACTTTGAAGAAAACATTGATAGGTCAGCTCTTGATTCAGGTCTCTCTCTTTCCATCCAAACCCTCCAATATTAGGGTAGTTAAGTTTATTTATTTGTTTTATTAAATGCATAAGCAGCTCACCTCACCATTCAAAGCGACTCTGAGCAGCTATATATACCTTGCATTAGGTTGAAACGCCTCCCATGCTCATTCCCAAATCAGCTCAGGAGGCTGGTTATTATTTGCCGGTCTGAGGGGGGGATAAACAGGATACCCACCCACCCTATTCAGAGGACTGCAATTCCCATCATCCCCCATCAGACACCTGGCAGGTAAGCTTCAGAACCCACCCGAAGCGTTTGGATTTCAACTCCCATCAGCCTCACCCTCGCGCCCCAACGGCGCGGAACTCGGCAACCGGCTCGGTTCTAACAGCCGGTGCGTAATAATATCCAAAGTTTGGGGAGGGGGGAAATCTTTTTGCGCCCTGGCCGAGGGGAAGGGAGGAAAGTCGGGGGTGGGGATGGGGCCGCCAGGGGTCCCTTGCTTGGCTCACCCAAGACCAGCACCATCTGCCCGCAGAGGCAGTAATAGACGTGCAGCGGCTTCTCGCCATCGTCGTATTCCTCCCGGTCGCGCGTGTCGGAGCAGACCACGGAACGGGAAACCACTTTGGGCATGGCTGCGCCGGGCGATCGGGAGCGCTCCGCCTCTCCAAGCTGCTTCCTCGCCTGCTTGCAGCGGGGTCGGCTCCGCCTTCGACCCGCCCGGGGCTGGAACAGCTAGAGAGCCAGCCCCTCGCCCTGCTTTCCCCGGCTCCGCCCGCTCGCCTCGGCCGGCTGGTCCTTGCGCGCAAAGGGGGAGCGCGCAGAAGGCAGGCGCGGCTTCTTCGGGGGCGCAGGAGGGGCATGGGAACCGAGGTTTCGGGACCCCCAAACGCTCCATTCCCACGACCGAGATGCGCCCCCCTCAACCTTGATTGATGTCGTGATTCCCCACTATTGTTGCCTAATCTCGTGACTTGCTTCAAGAAGATTAAAACGGTTCTGGCTGGGAACCATGGGGGTGGATGTCCCAAAGATGCCTCCCCCGCCAAAGGCAACTTCAAAAAATAATAATAATCCAGTTGCCTTTTGGAAAAAGCACCTTTGGGATAAGTAGGATCTGGAGGATGTTGACTAATCTTACTTGCTCAAAGAGGATGACATCTTCCTTGAAAGGGTTCTGGCTGGGAACCATGGGGGTGGATGTCCCAAAGGTGGTTCCCTCCCCCCCCCCAAAAAAAGGCAACTTCAAAAAAAAATCCAGTCGCCTTTTGGAAAAAGCACCTTGAGGATAACCGTGACCTGGATGATTGAGAATCTGTAGACCTAGGAGTTGATCATGAGCATGTGAGCAGCCTGTAGCACTTCTGAAGGGGGAATGCTCACCGGAGGTGGAACCCACCTGAGCATCCCCTTGGAGGGGTTTGTATGTTTTAAGACAGCAAGGGATTTTGACTCCCCTGGTATTGAATAAAGCTACCCAGTTTTACAAATGAAAGTGTTTGATGGTAATTCAGGAGTCCTGTTGATTTTTCTTTTTTTAAGTCTACAGGAAAAATCGGCTTGGTTTTTGGATGATACGTTTCCACTTCTTGTGGTGGCCAGGCTGCAGTACTGAACATACCTTGAATCATTAACACGGCCCGACATGCATGTCTCATCTGCGCTCAAAATAATAATTGAGAGCGACAGTGTGAATTGTTTCTTGGCCCAGCAACATCTTGACTGTTTTTAGACACGGAAGGGGAGGTTTATTATCACTACAAATTTCTCTGTTTTTGCACAGATACTTAATCTTCCATTTGTTTGAACTCTCCAGTAATGATTCTGGGTTTAAAGCTTCCCAATGTACTTAACCTACATTATTCATTTCGGGAATGGACACAATACTCTGCACCAAAAAGTAACAAGGCTGAGTTTACCCAGTGTGCCAGAAAAACCACAACAGATTGGAGAAAGTTGTGTGGATGGATATAGCCAACTAGGTTTGTAGCAGACCTGTCTGTGTGTGTGTCTGTGTGTGTGTTTGGGACAACTTGGCCATTGAAGTGTGCATTAAAGTGTTGCAATAATAAAAGTAGAGAAGTGCGTAAGAAATAATAGATTGAATAGGTGCTGTGTTTAGCTGCTCAAGAAGTCTCTACATCAATAGAGAAGTATTGAAGATATTAAAGGATTAATAGCTTCTGAACTATCCTTCAGGCAAGTGATAACAGAAGATCAAAACCAATTAAGTACCTAAACAAAGGTTGGGTTCACACAACCTGCTCAATAACACTTTTTCTTAACCTCTATTGGGAGATTAATCCGCTAATTGGCTAGTTCACCTACTATACTGTATTGCTTTAATCCAGTGTTTTTCAACTATGGTAACTTTAAGATGTGTGGACTTCAACTCCCATAATTCTGCAGTCAGCCTGTATTATTGATTGCTTATTTAGTATTTTATGATTATCACTAAGTGTTGTATCTTATAATTCTTGATGAATGTATTTTTTTATGTACACTGACAGCTTATGCACCAAAGACAAATTCCTTGTATGTCCAATCACACGTGGGTAATAAAGTATTCTATTCTATTCTATTCTATTCTATTCTATTCTATTCTATTCTATTCTATGGAATTCTGGGATTGGAAGCCCACAGTTGCCAAGGGTGAGTTAACCCTGCTTTCATCAAGGGATGGCAAACTGCTTTGACCGAGGCCAGTGGTGTGACGTGTGAACCCAATTTCAATCATTGTTTCGAGTCACTGAGCCCGGGAGGGGCGGGGGGCTTATTTTGGTGTAACACCAACAGGCTGACCGCATAGCTTTCAAATTAACGCTCCGCCCACAAGCGGGGGCAGCTGATTCTACCAACCAATAGAAAAGACGGGGGGGATGTAACCGAACGGGAGAAAAATGGTTTCTCCCAGTAATCTCCCCCTCGCATTTTTTTTTCCTCCCCGCATTAGTCTCGCCTAGAAATGCTCGGACTCAAGCATCATCCTGAATGGTATCGCCCTGCCTTTTCGAAGCGCCGCCCCTTTCTTTCCCCCTCCTCGCGCGGGCGCGAGTGGTACATCCCCGGCGTGACTCGGCGGCTGCGCGCGTAGCGCCGCCCCCTTCTGTTTTCTCAATTCATCCCCCCTCCGCAAGGGTAGTGGTGCGGTCCGGCATTGGCCAGCAGCCTCGGCCGGGTGCGTTGTCAAGGGCCTCCTTCCTCGCACCCACCCCCCATTGTTGAGGCACAAGTGGAAGAGGCCGCCTCCGCTCGGAACCCAGCCGCCGCCTCTGCTGCCGCCGCCGCCGCCGCGAGTGCCCCCCGCCCCTCTTCCCGCTAGTGTATGAGGGATTCATAACCGCGAGCCGTCCCCGCCCGCCATGTCCACGCCGGCCCGGAGGCGCCTCATGCGGGACTTCAAGAGGTAAAAACCGTCTGGGAAGAGCCGCTGAGCCGGAGGGGGGGGGGGGGAAGCAGCGCAGCGGAGGGAAAGAGGTGAGGCGATCCAACATGGCGGCGGAGGATGGGAGCGCTACGCTACTGGCGTATCGGCCGTCGAGATTAGGGCGAGTTACGCCGTTGGCACAAGCGGAGCGAAATTGTCCCCCCCCCTCGCCCGTTCCTGCCTCCCATCTGGGCTTTTTTTAACCCTTTCCTTGCCTGCTTCCCCCACCCCAAAACAGGCTTCAGGAGGATCCCCCGGCCGGAGTGAGCGGAGCCCCCTCGGAGAACAACATCATGGTGTGGAATGCCGTCATCTTTGGGTGAGTCTCCCCCCCCCCCCAAAAAAAGGCATCCTCCTCTTCCTCATCCCCCATCCGGGAAGATTTTTTGCACCCCGCATCTCTGCTCCCCATCTCCAGGAGGAACAAGGAAGCGCTTCCTGGATGATTTCCCCCCCCCTCCTGTGCAAACACCGCCCCCCTACTTTGGTTTTCCAAAATTGCAAAAGGGCTGTTTAAAAAAGGGGGGGCAATTGGCAGATTTGCTGGGAATGATTGGCCCCAGGTTTAATTCTGTTCCCCCCCCCCCAACGGTTGCAAGCCCTCCCCCCCCATTTTTTTGCACCCAGCATCTCTGCTACCCATCTCCAGGAGGAACAAGGAAGCATTTCCTGGAAGATCCCCCTGGAAGATGTGTGCACACATGCACAAACACACCTACTGTGGCTTTTCAAGATTGCAAATGGGCTGTTTTTTTTAAAAGAAACAAATAAAGCATTGGCAGATTCTCCACCTAAAAGGCTGGAAATGGCTGGCCCTGGGTTTAATTCTGCTCCCCCCCCAGCCCAGTTCTGCAGTGGAAGTGGAAAGTTGTGGGGGTTTAGCCTTGCAGAAGGCAGCTCTGCTGCCCCCCCACCTGATGAATAGGCTGAAGGAGGCTAGAAAACCCACCCACCCCCATTTCTGTTCTGGAAAAAGGAAGGAGGAGGACTGGTTTTAATTTACAGGAAAGGTGGGGTTTTTTTTTTAAAGGGGTGCTTGGTACTCTGTGAGCTTGCTGGTTTTCTTGCAGATGTTTCATGACCCAGCTAGGCAATGTCATCGATGCTTAGAAAGGAGAGGGGTGTGGAGAGAGGAGGAGAAAAAGGACTAGGGGGGTCCTTACTGGTCTCTGAGCTTGGTTGTTTTCTTGCAGATGTTTCATGATCCAAACTACGTAACATCATCAGTTACCCAGTTTAATGAACCATCTGCAAGGAAACAACCAAGCTCAGAGAGCACCAAGGACCTCACAGTCCTCCTCCCCTCTGCACACCCCTCTCCCTTCTAGTACTGATGATGTTGCCCAGTTGGGTCATGAAACATCTGCAAGAAAACAAGCAAGGTCAGAGAGCACCCAGGATCCTTCATTTCAACCCTGAGCTACAAATATCATTGGCTTTTGTTAAGCTAAAACGCCACTCCCCACAAAATAAGTGCAGTTGATCTGCAGACATTTCTTACATAAAGGATGCCCCCGCCCCTTTCAAGAGGGAAGCCAGGCAGTCATTTATGAGGGTTGCTGCAGGATTCTACAATCATCCGTCTCTCCCCTGGGTTAGCAGGAGAAAATTGAGCGGCCTGTTATTCCAAGGGCTGTGGTGGGTGGGAGCTGTAAAAAATTGTTCAGAGGGTCCTAGATTCCTTTTCACAATTGGGGGGGGGAATCTATTGTATTGCTATTCTAGCCAGTATGCCATGGCTGTTCGGTCTTGCATGAAGGGAGAGCAGGGTTTCAGTTCATTGACATGTTGGGGAAGGTTAAGAACTTAAGATGATTAGGATCTACAGAAGGCACAGCTAAGCATGTTGGTGCTCTTTCCTAGCCTCTTGCTATTCAGTTGGCCAGAGCTGATAGACTTTGAGAATGTAGGACATTCAGAGGAACCCAGTTTTCCTTCCCTACATTCAGATCATCAACACTCTAATTACTGTCCTTACCACTTGCCAGGCGTTTTAACTCTCTGCTTTCATCAATGGGAATATCGTTCTCTTGGCCCAGTTTTTACTTCTCTGTGATGATAGTCTAGTCATTCCACTGGCTGTTGGTTTTTTTCTTTCTTCCCCCAGACATCTCAAAATTGTACTTCCCTTCATTCAAATTGTTTGATAGGCGCCCACTTTGGATCCATAATGTATTGCTCACTTCCAGGAGAGAGATTTGCAAAGGCAGAAATAATTGTAATTGATGATAACATAATAGGACACATCCAGATAGTGGCTGGCAGTTGTTCTGTTTTTCTTTTTGTTGTTGTTGTTTAAAAGAAATAATAGCATATTCTGGCAAGGTAGAATGGCAGGGTGTGTGTTGAGAAACTGTCATTAGTGGTGGCTGGAGTTATTTTAATTAAAAATAATCATTATTGTTATTCTGACAACCAGTTCTTGGTCTCTTGAAAGAATATCAGGCCATTGGAATGAATGAAGACTGTCTGGGAAAGCTTTCCTACATATTTATAAATACTTTGTAAAATACACCCCCCCCCCCCCAAAAAAAAGAGAGAGATAAGCATGGCATCTCAGCGGCTTTGGTGCAATCTGAAAGAAATTCCTCCAAATTCATTTGCTTGCTTATCTAATCCAAGACTGATAGGCAGGAAAGAGTGATCCCTGCCTCAAATCTTCAGCATGGATTCCTTTTCTCTCCAGCCCCAAATGGTCCCACGACTCTAATTTCCTTGTGTGTGTTTATCACACCTGCTCCAAAATTTTTCCAAAGCGGATATTGCACCCCGCATCCCCGCCTCTTGAAACTGCAAATGACCATGAGGAAACCAAGATTGATAGGCAGGGAAGAGTGATCCCTGCCTCAAATCTTCAGCCTAACCCTAACCAACCTTCATGGTTGCGATCCTTGCCCTAACTGGAATTCCAAGTGGAAAAACCTTAATCAATAAATGGATTTTAGCTCATCCTTTTACAGTAATTGTTACCCTGGCTGGTGTGACCTGTTTTTGATACAGTGTGGTTGGCGTTTCCTTTTTCAAATTGTCTCTGGATCGGAGCCCGTTCACTTTCCTCCTTGGCTGTGTTGTGTTTGACTTCAAGCAAGCTCCAGGAAATCTAGGTCTGAAAGGGCAGTTTTTCTGCCTTTCTCCTTCTTTGACCTCTAGATAGGCTGGTATTCCTCTGTTCAATGCAGTTGGAGGTTTCTCAGGATTGACGATGGCAGCCTGTTCAGAGAAGTCCCAGTGTTTGAACGGGCAAAATGCTGTTTTAGGATGGTCCGTCGCAGTTCGTGCTTTTCTAGGGTACCTGAGGATGGAGCAGTTGCTTTTGTGTGCGTCCTTCCTTTCTTCCCTCTGCGTCTGCCTCCTCTCTGCCAGCATTATAGGACGAGCCTCCTCCGGACATGGGTCACTGCACCGTAGCTGTGACATACCTTATTCTCGGTATCGACACAGCTTTGAGGTTGGCTCACATCTTGCAAAGACTCAGGATTCTCACCAGCATTTGTGTGGGCTTCTTTGTAGGGGTGGGTGGGTGTCAATTGCTCCAGCTGAGTGGTGAACAGTCTGATCTCTTCATCTCTTTCCATGACTCTTAGCAGCCTGCTGGCATATAGAAGGGACGACAGGCAAGCTGCGATGGTTGCTATTCGGTTATGAACTTCTAAAAATTTCTAAGAGCTCGTGCCATGGAAGCCGCATGCTTGGGGCTTCCTCTCCAGCATCAAGATCAGGGGTGACTGGGGTGAGAGCAGCAAAGAGAGAGGGAGAGAGGAGAGAAGAGAGAGAGAGGAGAGAAGAGAGCGAGAGAAAGAGAAAGAAAGAAAGAGAGAGAGAGATAGAAAGAGAAAGAAAGAAAGAAAGAAAGCTCTATACTGGTTGCAACTCAACAATATCGCTTAGGTTTCCTTCTTCTCCTGAAGCCTTTTGAGTTGAGCTCAGTTGGAGTCCTGTTTTTGGGAAAGGAGGGAATGCAACGTGTCCTTTTTTAAAAAGCTGACTCCTCTAAGTATAATCTATGACCTGCGAGATCTTGACAATCCTTTTCTTTTCCAGGCCAGAGGGAACCCCGTTTGAGGATGGTAAGTCTTTTTTGAAACTACCTTAAGAGATTCTTTATGTAATTGTTGATGTGGATGTCACGCCCACCTTGATCAGTCCTAAAATCCCACATCGGAATTTTTGAGGGCAGGAAAGCATTTCGGTGCTTACTAGATATCAGAATTCTCTCTCTCAGAAGCTTTGCCTCGCGTGACACTGTTCTCCACCTATTGGGTTGATCCCATGAGTGTCAACGCCCTCTTTGCTCGTTCCCTTTTGACCCTGTGTATTTAAAATTATTTTCCATTCTGATAAGATTCCATTCAGTCCTGAATAGCCTTGGCCTTCCCTCCCAAGACTTGGCTGTTGCTTTGGTTCCTTATCAGCGTGATAATGGTTCAAAGGCTGTCTGCGTCCTTTTGGTTATTTTATTTAATTGCATTTATTTAATTGTATTCTACTGTTATTATTTTTGCAAGCAAGTCAAGGGGGTGAACCTATGCACCACACCTTCCTCCTATTTTCCTCGCCATAAAACTCTGTGACATTATATAAGGGAGGCGTTGTTGTTAAATTGGGAAAAGATTAAAAAATTACATTATTTAAAAATTCCAGCCTGGACATCAACAATTGAAGCATTTTCGTATCCGATAATATATAAAAAGGAACAAACAGTTAGATATATAGAATTATTGAATGCAGAGGGTGAGCTCAAATCTAGTCAAGAGTTGAAGCAAGAAGGGATGGAAATGAACTGGTATTCATATGTACAGATACAATCTAGATATAATGAAGATAGAAAAACTAAAGGTCTATATAATAAAATGACTGAGCTAGATAAAATTCTAACAGGTACCGATGAAAAAGTAATTAAAAAACTATATGGATACTTATTGGAGTTTAAATTGCATGAAGAACAAGTTAAAGAAACTATGATTGCTTGGGGGAAAAATTTTAAGTATGGGATTGATTTAGAGAATTGGCAGAAATTGTGGTCTCAAAATTATAAAATGACAATGTCTACTGCATATAGAGAAAACTTGTATAAGATGTTTTATAGGTGGCATCTACCCCCGACCAGAATCGCAAGAATGTTTAAGAATAAATCAGAAAAGTGTTGGAAATGTCACCAGATACCTGGTTCATACTACCACATGTGGTGGACTTGCACTGAAGCCAAAAGATACTGGACTAAAATCCACATGTGGTTGGAGAAAATGATACATAAACAAATAGACTTTAAACCAGAGGTCTTCTTATTGGGAATCTTACCAGAAATCTACAACAAAGACTTAAAATATTTGATTGTAAATGTTGTAACAGCAGCCAGAATTGTATTTGCAAAAAACTGGAAAAATGAAACAATACCAAAAGAGGAAGAAATCATTCGAAAAATAATGGACTGTGCTGAAATGAGTAAATTGACATTTGAAATTAGAGAGCAAGAGGATGAACAATTTTATAAGATATGGGACTTGTTTTATCAATGGCTAAGGGAAAAAGAACAAAATTTTGGAAATGAAAAATGATATACTTATGCCTTAATTGGAAAAAGTAAATGATGATATAATTATGCTGTGAAATAATTCAACAATGATATATGGAAGTACTAATATAAGGTCTGGTGATATAATGTACAAGGTTAAGAATTTATTATAATGACATTTCGCTGCTAATAAGGTAATTTTAGTAGGGGAACAAATGAAAACTGGTATATATAGGCAGCGATGCCTTGTTGAATAATGAAGGAATAAGATCTCTGTTTGAAGGTATGAAATGTAAGATTAACAATGAATAGAAGTATACTCTCTGGGGGAAAATAATGCTAATGTTAACTGAATATATATTGTAGAAGGAAAATGAGACCTTTAGTTACATTAGAGGTAATATCTGAGATGGTAAACATTATTTGAAGATGTAGATGTTAAAACAACCGTAATCAAACGACATGCTGCATGTGATGATGGTTTTTTTTTTTGTTGTTTTGTTTTGTTTTGTTTTGTCCTGTTTTTGTTTTGCTTTGTTTTTTCTTCCCCCTTCCTTTTTGGACCTTTTTTGTCCTTTTTGGCCTTCCCCCCTCCCCCTACCCCTTTTTCCCCCCTTTCTTTTCCCCTTCTCTTTTTGAACTTTTTTTTTTTCTTTTCCTCCCTCTCTCCCTTGTTTTACTTTGTTGTTTTTTGTTTTTCAAACCCTAGCTTATTGTGGTGCTTATTAAATATACAATAGAGAGATACGGGATGTATAAACTTAGTAGGGATGCACCTGTGATTAAACGACATATTGTATGTGAAGATGGGTTTTCCCTTCCCCCCCCCCTTTTTTCTTTCCATCCTCTCCCTTTCCCATTGTTGTCTATGTAATAAAAAATAATAATAAAAAAAAAAAAAAAAGAAAAAAAAAAAAAAACTCTGTGAGCTAGCTAGGAGAGAGAGAGTGACTGATCCCAAGGTCACCCAGTTGGCTTTTATGATTAGGCGGGACTCAAACTCAACGGTGTCTTGGTGATTGGCCCAAAATGATACAGCCAGCTTTCATGGCTAAGGCGGGACTTGAACTCACTGCCTCCTGGTTTCTAGCCTGGTGGCCTTACCTGATAGACCAAACTAGACTCTCTACTGAAAATGATTCTACTGTGGTGGTTGATTACGCTTAAAGTGGCTTTTTAGAACTTACTTGAAGGCATTCATAATTGTGTTGTTTAATTTTATGGCACTCTTTTTCTCAGATCTTTCAAAACCCACCTTTACTGCACCACCTTTAACCTTGCCTTGGTGTATTTAGAGTCACGTGCATGTTTTTAAAAAATCACGCTTGTTTTCCCCTTTGGCCTTCTACCTACTTCCTTTGCCACCCCCTGAGTTCAGTTATAAAAGCTGCAGTTTGTTCCCTTCTTTGTGTGATGAGTTGTGCAACAATTTCACAGCCGGTTTCTCTCTCTCTCTCTGTCTGGTTTCAGATTCTCTTCCTTGCAAGGGAACGGTTGGAGTTTTCTGATTTATTATGGACCGATAAGAAAGGCAGGGACAATTTAAACCCACCTGTGAATATGATGTCATTAAACTGTCCCCCCCTCCCCTTTCTCAAATTATAGGAACATTCAAGCTTACCATAGAGTTCACGGAAGAATATCCAAACAAGCCTCCCACTGTCAGATTTGTGTCTAAGATGTTTCATCCGAATGGTACGTAGCTTTCTTTTAACAGACTACAGTTTGTATAAAAGAGCTGGGACGGTGGAAGAAATGGGAGCCCGTATTTGCAGTTTGAGAGAAGCTAGCTTATAAAATCTAGCATTCCTGCAGGAGTGAAGAAAAGCTGCAACGCCTTTAGAGATATCTGTAATGCTGCAGCATAATGACCTGAAGGTGTTAATATAGAGATTCATCTCAATCATATTATTAAGAAGATAAGAGATTCTGGTTAAACAGCAACCCAGTACAGAAGAGTGCATTGTTCCTTCACGGAGCACATGAAGTCAACAATTACTGACGTTGCTGGAAAATGTTTTTTGAGGCACCCTAAGATAATCCGCTTTCATAAAAGGGAAGTTGAATATAAGGTGTTCCTCTCGGTGATAGAACAAGCGTGAATTTGAGGGATCCTCCCCACGTTTTAAAAAACCAAACACGTTTATTGTTTACATTTTGAAGTCTGGCCTCTTCACAAAATAGATTTGTGGACAAGGAATCTAGGAAGATCAAGAGTTCTCTCTGGATCTCCGTTGTCCGTGTCGATTAGGTTGGTATGGGCTACAGAATCATTGCCTCAAATCTTGGCCTCCCATCGGTTTAGGGACAGGTAGATTGTCAACTCCTCGTAATTATATGGTTTCAGCTGTGGGGTTCCTGGGTGTTTGATACACCGCTGAAAATCAAAAAGAGCCGGTAGAATCCTATAATGAAGAGATAAGTGAATATTTACAAGAGGTAGCTTGATGGCTATAATTATGTGTTATTAGATTTCCATAGATCTTTGAAAGGATATGCGGGCCTTAATCCTCTTTTCCCATTGTAAAAACCCACGCATTCTCCTTTTAGTCTATGCAGATGGTAGTATATGTCTGGATATCCTTCAAAACCGTTGGAGCCCTACCTACGATGTGTCATCCATCTTAACCTCCATACAGGTAACGTGGGTTGTTTGCTTGTACTTTTCGAAGCTCCCTTGGATGGTCCTCGCAGGCGCTGTGCAATTCAGTTAATTGGGTGCACCCTTCCAGTGTCATTTGGAATTCAAAGTAATTGGCTGAGATAACTGGCCCCCGTTGGGCTGGTTTCTAAGCCTATTTAATGGGGAAAAAAATGATAATCAAAAAGTTTTGTTGGGAGGAGGCTAAAATTTGGTAGCTTTGGAATCAATAAGCCCATGGGTGTATGACGGTAGGCATTCAGTGCTTCAAGGAGCTCAGTGCATTGTTTTGACTCCCCGAAAAATAGCTATTGTAGAAAATGTCCCTTTTTTTGAGAGGCATCCGGACTTTGTTTTTTCTTTGAAGAGGTTTCGCTTCTTGTCCAAGAAGCTTCTTCAGCTCTGACTGGATGGTGGGGAAGGGAAGGGTTTATACACCTTGCAGACAGCTGGTCATTTGCATCATTTTAGAGGCTCCCTCACCCTGAAGACACAGAAAAAACCTCCGAGTGCTTTAACGACCCTCAAAAAGCATGCAAATGACCAGCTGTTTGCAAATGGGTATCAATCCTTCCATCCAGTCCGAGTTGAAGAAGCTTCTTGGATGAGAAGCAAAACGACTTCAAAGCAAAAAACAAGAAAGTCCCGTTTCTTCTTGGGGGGAAAAAAAGCACCTTTGGGACAACCATGACTTTGGAGGACTGAGAATTGCTACAGATGTATTGCATAAAATCTTATTTTAAATCAATAGATGAGCTGGTGAAATGTGGCTTTGAATAGATTGCAAATTCTTTAGCCTGGTTTTTGTTCCCTGCAAATTTCTGCTGTGAACATAACATGAGTACAGGTAGTCCTCAGGTTTAGTGACCGTTTTTCACACTTACAACTGTTGTAGCATTCCCACGGTCATGTGATCAAAATTTAGATGTTTGGCACCTGGTTCATATTTACGTCCTGCATATTTATGCGATCAACTTCTGCTACCTTCTAACAAGCAGAGTCAGTGGGAAATCCAGATAAACTTAACAATCATGTGACTTAACTTAAGCAGTGCCATGATTCACTTAACAACCATGCCAAGAAAAGCCGTAAAATGGGGCAAAACTCCCTTTACAAATGTGTCACTTTAGCAGCCTAAATTTGGGGGGCTCCCTGTATGGCCGTAACTCGAAGAACTGCCTGCACTTGATCGCAATAGCAAATCTTTTGGTGCCCAGAGAGAGAGAGAGAGAGAGCTTGGCCTTAAAACATTTGTTTTATGCCAATCTGGCTGCATTAAAATTGGTGGCATAGGTGCAAAATTTAAAAGGGGGGGTATTAAAAGCATCCCGGGAGTATTCTTAACGCACCTCCAGCACATGGATTTTTAACTATGTCCGCGCTCGGTATTGGCGTGAATCCTGATCAAGGCTGACCATCTTTTTTCTTTTCTCCCCCCCCCCCCCCCCCTTCTTCCAAAAACAGTCTTTACTGGATGAGCCTAACCCAAACAGCCCGGCAAACAGCCAAGCGGCTCAGCTATACCAGGAGAATAAGCGGGAATACGAAAAGCGAGTTTCTGCCATAGTAGAACAGAGCTGGCGTGACTGTTGACCTTGGCTGATGCAAATGAACACTCTGATGAGGAAAATATATGTATGAAGTGTCTGAGTCCACCATCACCACCACCACCTCCTCCTCTTCTTCCTCCTCCTCCTCCTCGCATCACTGCATTTACTCGGAAAGCAAAACTTAGCTGCCTGTGCCGTTGCCAACTTCCCTCGCTGGATCTTTCTTTTTTTCTCTTTGGACATCAGAAAAAAAAAACAACCCCACCACCCACCCTTATCCTTTCTCCCTCCGCCTTCTCCCCTTGAGGTCAAATGTACTGTACTTGGGTTACTTGTTAAAAGAATGACTGGGGCTGGATTTCCACTTCCTGTGGGGTTGGGGGGGTGGGTGTCTACCATCGCCAGTCTTGGGGGCAGTATTGTGCTTTTTTTCTCCCTTCCCCTCCCCCCTTGTAGTGTACACTTAAGCTTTTAATTGTAATTGTGTTATACACAGTGCCGCTTACGTGTATCTTGATTCAAAAGAGAGAGAACGCAAAAAAAAAAAGGATGTTTATATACAATATACATTTTTAACTATGACTTGAGTTGCTAATCTGTCCGAAGCTGATCATTTAACCGCTGGTTTCAACGTCACGACATCTGTGAGTATTTTATGGAAGAAAGGGGGGGGGGACACTTATTTTTTTTTTCCCCCTTCACGGGGGTGCTGCTTTTCCATTTTGCCCTCCCAAGCTTCCCTTTCAGCTGCGTGGGGGTTTACAAAAAATGATTTCTAAAGTCAAGCTAAGGGAGTGGGGGGCGGGTGGGTAGGTGCAGAGGGCCGACCCCTGCTTTTATGGGTCCGGGTGCAAGGTGATTTGATTGGCGTTACGCGTGGACGTAAACATGGTGACAGGCTTTCCGTAGCACTTTCAAAAGGTGCTCAAAACGGCTTTTAAAGTCACGCTTTGAGTAGCGTTGTGGGGCGAGTACAGGAGTCAAGAGTTGATGGTTAAACGGGTGTGTAAGGGCAAACTTCAAATGCTTCAAAGAAAAAGCCCCATTCCCCCCCCCCCTTTTCTATGATTTTTAATTTCTACCTCTTAACTTAGGGAAAGGGGGAGGGGGAAGGAAATGAGATTGTTTCTGCTTTGCTCACTGTTTGGGAGAAAAGGAAGGGGGGGGGGAGATTGCAAACGCTACTGCAGCATGTGTCTATTCTCTGTTCCCTTCTTCCTTGCCTTCCCTCTGCCTGATTTACAGGGTTGTTTCACAGTTGGGGTTTTGTGTGTGCGCGCACGCGCGCGTGTATGTGTGTGAAGCAGAATTTGTACTTTAATCAGCAGTGTGGGAGGAGACCAGTCGGTGGGATTTTGTTCCGCTCTACCAGTGTCTTCTATGTATACATGAACTCTGGAGTACAACTTTGCACAAGTAACCCATGTAAGAAACTGTACATTTTTCAATGACTTGTAAATAAATGTGTAACCGAAAATGCTTAATTGTTGAAAGAAGACAACGCGCATCCCTTTTACATTTGACTAGAAACAAGTTGATCTTGCAAATCGAGGGACCGTTTCATAAGGCCGATGCCTCATTAGACCAAATGTTTCCCCCCCTCTCTAGATTCTGGTTGTAGATAAAAAAGAGCACGCACTACACTTCCAGAAATGCTTACGGCTAATTACGTAACTTAAGGGTGGTTTATAGTTAATTTCTGCAGCATCTCACAAACTCTTAGCTGAGATAAAGCAGGAGAAATAGTAAATGGTCTTAAGCACATTTTGTTTCCGTTACGTCCCTTACTGCAACAGGTAAAACAGGCTAGCGGCAGGGGTCAGCAAACTGTGGCTCTGGAGCTGCATGTGGTTCTTTCATCCCTGCTGCTGTCAGCACCACAATTGATAGGGATTTCCGTTAGGGGCAGGTAGAGGAAAAAGAATGCCCCGCCAGGAGGAGAGACTATGGTGGGGGAACTGAACTTCCGGTCGGCTCCAGAATTGAATGAGGGCCTTCTGTTTAGGTCCTTTGCGGCTCTTTTGAGTGTTTAAGGTTGCCTGGGCTGGCATATCTTTGCCTTTCATAGCAAGCTGGGACATCCTTTAAAAGACTTGTTTCTTGATTGTTGTTTTTTTTAAGGGAAATTGGGTGTCTCTACTACCGCCACAATGCCTTGTGTTTTCCAGCCACCTGTCTTTAAACCCCCTGCAGATGCTTATAAGTTACAAAGGAAAGAGCGGGCATGCACACCATTGGGAAGACCCAAGAGTTTTGCACAGGTGAAATAATATTGTAAGTAAGATGAATTCGCTTCGCCCAACCTCTGCCAGGCCTGGATGTTAGATGAATGAGAAGTTCATTTACAAGCCAATTTACACCTGGAGATCAAGGGAGATTGAGCAATAGTTAAGGCCTTGTGTTCCAAGCCTTTGTGTGAAACACACACACACACACACACTAGAGCTGTGTAGTCCTTTTGGGAGTCAACAGCTAATCTGCAGCTGCTGTCTGAAATAACACAATTTTTATCTTTTGCTGGAAATGCCGGCGTATCCTAAAGCACTGCAAAGTCCTAATCCATTTTTTTATATAAATGTTCTTGCTTTCCCTCATGCTAAATATAATCTCTTTTTAAA
The DNA here is from genome assembly GCF_051295495.1 of Thamnophis sirtalis. Taxonomy (NCBI): domain Eukaryota; kingdom Metazoa; phylum Chordata; class Lepidosauria; order Squamata; family Natricidae; genus Thamnophis; species Thamnophis sirtalis. The sequence continues at coordinate 53,309,573 of NW_028261393.1, read as the reverse complement.
AAAAAAAAAAAAACCTCAAAACAGTTTTCCTCCTCCAGAATACAAAACGATGCGGAATTACTTATTCCCTAAAATAATTCTCCCATTGGGTGTATATTGTTTCCAGCCAAATGAGACTCCACGCGACGGTAGGTAAAACAAGGGAAGGATTGAATGAAATGGGGAATCAAAAATCTTTTGATACCCTTCCACAGCCCCTTGTAGCTGGGAAGAAAGCCTGCAAAGAGGATTAAAAAAAATAAATAATACTGCGCACAAAACCACGTCAGCGAGAGAACCTTTTTACTTGCTGATCTCCCTGTGAAAATATACAAGCACATTTACACAAAAGGGGTAATACGTAGAGGCTTCCGAGAGAAATAAATGAAACTCCATCCTGTCCGTTCTGGTTAAAATAAGCTTGACGGGTACAAGAAATGCTCCCATCTAAAGCTGATGGAAAACACAAAATGTATTTGCCTTGTTTTGAAATGTAGAAGCCCACCCCCACCCACCCACCCCCATCTTGCATCACAAATGATGGATCTTCCCGGGAATTGCACAAATCAGGCAACCAGCCTTTGCAAATTTGTTAACTCTGATGCTACACAGCCGAGAGATAAACCCAACATCCATATACCCCCCCCCCCCCGACAATGTGGCATTCACAATCTGATCCCTGAGCTTCCGCTTCTTGGTTTTAATATGGAGGGCTAGAAACTTGCAAGAGAGGTCTTGGCCAGGTGCAACTTTTCAACATGCCGAAGTCGAGTTTTGAACTCGTTTGTTGCGAAAAATCACACACTGTCCAATCAAACCTGAGTCAGGACTAGGTTAGATGTCTGATAGTAAGAAAAAGCATTGTTAGGATTTGCTAATTTTGCAACCTGTTCTGGTCTGCGACGGTTCCGAGTCAACCAAGAGGGCAAATACTGTTAAGTGATACCATTTCTGAATAGGCTGAAAATAGTTTTTGAGTCCTCTACGCCCGCCCTTTTTAAATATAAAACATGCCCTCCCATGCATGGCCAGCCATTAAAAAAAATCTATTTATTAAGATCCACTTTACATATAGTTCTCTTTTATACGGCCGTCTCTCTATATTCCCTCTTTTTTTTTTTCTTTAAAAAAGGACAAAATAAAAATATCGTCTTAAAAACTCTCCCCTCCCTTGCCGAGTGGCTGTTCCTGCTGTTGCCAAATTAGTAAAACACGAAGGGGAGGGGAAATGTCATATTTCTTTAAAACGGGCACAGATGCTAATCCGCGTTGCACGACATGAAACTGGACAGACGATTTGTTGTCAAGTATAAGAAATTAAAATAAGCGGGGGGGGGGGGGAAATATTTGACTTGTTTTTTTTCCCCCCCACAACAATATACAGTATCTGTTTGTTTTTTTTCCTCCCCATTTAATGCAAACCCGGTTCCTGTCCAGACACGCCCACCTACCCACCCTCAAAATGGGATTTTTAATTTTTTTTAAAGGTTCGCTCGCTATTTCTCCTGCGGCATGATGAGTTCGTAATGGCCAACTTGACCATCCTGCTTCAGCTGGTCGAGCAAATCTTCTTTACGCCTCTTTCGGCTGACCACCAGGTACCTATCCCTCCCCTGGCCGTGGGACTTGCTTTTCAGCCCGTATTTCTGGGCTATCTGGTGGATCTGTTTCCGCTCGTCGTTGGTGAGTTCCGTGGAAAAAGTCAGATCAATCTTCCGGTCCGAGAAAGCGTAATTTTGGATGATCTGCTCGATATCTTTTTTGGTGATCTGGGAGCCTCTTTCGACATCCAGTCCCAGGCCTTCCCTTTTGAACTGCTCCTTCACCGCGATGGGCTCCCGGATCCCCTCCCCGCTTTTGCCCAAACCGCCCCCCGTCCAGCCCATCTTCCTTAAGATCTGATTCCCGATGTTGTCCTCCTTAATCTGCTGCTTCAAGGCCTCTTCGGCTGAGCGGGCGCAAATCTCGTTCCGGGAAATGACGTCTTCGATGGTGCCTTTTTTCAAGTTGTTGACGACGGTCGGCTGGGTCTTCTTGAGGACCTTCACGGCCTCCTCGGCGGCCACGTGCTTGACGGTCTTCTTGACGCCGACGGCTTCGGCGATCATTTCGTTCTCCAGCATCACTTTGCACTTCCATCGCATTCCCGTCACCCTTTCGAAGACATATTCCACCGTCATCTTGTTGAACTGAGCGGTGTCGTTCAGAGTGCAGACCGGATTCATGGAGTTTTCGTACACCACCAAGTCCTTCAGGTTCTTCTTCTTGGCCGGGTTGCGGGCAGCCCCGCTGACTTTCTGAACCTGGACGGCTTTGGTAGCGCTGACGTTGGACTGCGTCTTCTGCAAGATTTTCACGGCTTCGTCCGCCGCGGCGTGCTTGCTGGTTTTCTTGGTGCCCGAGCCTTCCGCTAAGAAGTGGCCTTGCAAATAGACGCTGCAACGCCAGAGACGGTTGGGCATCAATACGTATTTGTAGTCCACGTTCATTTTGTTAAAGGAGGCAGAATTGTTCAAAATGCCAATGGCGTCGCTGGCGTTTTCGGTGAGGACAAAGTTAGTCCAGTGTTTGGCTGAGCTGGGCCCTTGTTGAGGGTCCGAACCTGGCTCTCCCAATACACAGTCCTTTGCAGGAAGGTTCACTTCATCCGGCGGCTTGAGCGCTGGCGGGAATTCGAGAGGAGATGCCCCACTTTCACATACCACCAAATCTTCCCGCGTGGTGTTTTTGAACTTCCGCTGAACTACTTTGACTTCGACGGGTTTCTGCAGTAGTATCACCGCCAGCTCGGTGGCCCGGTCTCGGGAACCATTTTTGCTACCCGCGTAGCCCGTGGTTAGATAGACGTTCTGGCACCTCACCTCACAGGCAAAACCTTCTTTGAGGAGCTTCTTCTTCTTGGGAAGATCAGCGGGGGAAATGTCCTTCAGGGGAGAATAAATATACTCCGGGTTGGTCTTACAAGCCTGAATCGACCGCGTGAAAAGATACGTGTAGTTAATGTTGTCCGGCCCACCTCTACATTTGGGATTGGCAAGATTGTTGCGGATTGCCGTTACTAGCTTGTTAATGAAACACTGCTTGGCTGTTACCACCGATTTGGGGAACGTTTCGGAAGAGGTCTGGAGAAGAGGAGAGTCCGCCAAAGTCGTCTTGACCCCAGCAGTAGAAGTCTCCATACTTATGGCAGCCACTTTAGCGTCAGGTGGTTTGACCTGGCTACTTCCATAGCCAAGACCTACTGGACTTGAGAACTGGAGGTCCCCATCTTGGGTGCTGAAGCTGCTGAACACCCGATCAGCATAGGTTTGGATCTGCTGGGCCGTGATGTTCTCCGAAGGGTCTTGGACTTGGTTTTCTGAAGACTCTTCTTTTGCCTGCGGTTGAGCGTTGCTGGCGACAAAGTGGATTGGCTCAAAGCGCGGCCGGACGCGGAATTTCGGAGCTTGCTTCCTTGGATTCTTGCAGTCTAGGGGGACAGAAGTCCACAGGAAGTTACTTTCAGCAGTGGTGGAAAAAGTGAATAGCTCTTCAAGATTAAAGTCATGCAAAATGGCAAGTCAAAATGAAAAGGAGATATTGAGGACTTGAGATCCCATGTTTTCATGGCGAACTTACAAAGATACCCACCTCTGTCCAATATTTATTCAGATGTATTAAATTTAAATTTAAAGGGAGACTAGTATAGCTGTTTTAAGCTTTTTAACTCTCATCAGCTAGCCATACCCTTCTGGGATTTGAACCCCGGGCCGCTTGCATATTAGGAAGATGTATCAACCTCTAGGCCACAGGCTCTCCTTGCTTTGTCCACTGTACCAGGGAGGAGATTAAGTGTTTTTCCGGTGAGACCATTCTATCAGGACAACTGGTCTACCCGAATATGGGGCGGAGCATACTGTGTTAAATGTACATTATATAGACAAAATAGTTTGTTGCAGAAGCCACAATCGGGGCTGAAAGACGGAAGCGGAAGCAGTATGCACCGTCCCATAATTGGGTAGATCAGGTTGCCCTGATCGATCGGTCCCGCTGGAAAAACACTCATTCATTCAGATGCATTTCATGCCTAAGGTGAGACTAGAGTTCACTGCCTCCTGATGAATGGACCAAAGTCACTCAGCTGGGTTTCACACCTAAGGCAGGACTAGAATTCATCGTCTCCGGACTATAGGTTTTTAGTTAAAAAGATTTATTGCTGATGCCTACACACAAGAATCTAGTCAATTAACAGTCAGCATTAAAGCAGTGCTAGATAATAAGAGTAATAAGAATAAGAGTTAACAGAATTTGGGAGGGGGGGTGTTTTGGAGCATTTGTGGGCACGTAAGGATTCTAGGCTAAGTCCTCTTTTGACACCGCCCCCAGCCTCTGCCTTTTTTTCTACACATCATACACTTGTTGGGAGTTCTGGTACATACTATTGTTAACCACAACAAGCTGAATTACCTGCACAACTGTGCCACCAGAACCCCTAAAAGACCTCCAAGGTCCCTTCTCTGTTGTTCTGCTTCAAAAAAAAATTGCAGAAGGAGGAAACTATGTTTAAAAAGAAATGAAGATACTCACTTTGGGGAGAGTCCTCGCGTGGGGATCGTGGTCTTTTGGCTGCCTTCGTGCCCGGCACCAGCTCAAAGGATGGCATCTCACCAATATCGATGCCTTCGCCCATCTGCAGGATTTTCTCCATAATTTGGGAGCCATACCTGCAGTTAAGCAACGGAAGGGTCAACCCGTAACTCATTTAATGGAAGACGTTTGAACTGAAAAGATCCTCCTAATCTTTCAGGAGTGGTTCCCCTCTGAACCTCTTTGAACAGCAAATTCTTAGGAGAGAAACCATTGAAATAAACTTATTATTTTCAGAAGCCTCATAGAATGTTTAATGCAGCTTAAGATGAAAGAGGAGCGTATTTGAAATAACAGCTAAAGGTAAAGGTTCCCATCGCACATATGTGCTAGTCGTTCCTGACTCTAGGGGGCGGTGCTCATCTCCATTTCAAAGCCGAAGAGCCAGCGCTTTCTGAAGACTTCTCTGTGGTCATTTGATTGGCATGACTCAATGGCAAAGGCACACGGAACGCTGTTCCCTTCCCACCAAAGGTGGTCCCTATTTTTCTACTTGCCTTTTTTACGTGCTTTCCGTAAAACGGCAGTTGAACACTAAGGCTATCAGTGGATGGAAGGAATCGGTCAGTTAAAAACAGGCACCGATTGAGCAGAGATAAAAGTTATTCTCTTTTGGAGCAAGTTGCAAGGTTAAGTTTTCTCTCCTTAAACTCTTTTCTCCAATCTGAGCTACTCTGGCAAATATACTTCTAACACAGTCAGCAATATACGTAGCTGCCATCTTTTTGCCATGACTGGTAAATTGAATAGCAGCCTATTTATGTCTTTGGGATGCAGTGGCTCAGTGGCTGAGCTTGTTGATCAGAAGTTTGGCAGTTCGGTGGTTCAAATCCCTAGCGCCGCATTAATGGAGTGAGCTCCCATTACTTGTCCCAGCTTCTGCCAACCTAGCAGTTCGAAAGCACATAAAAAATGCAAGTAGAAAAATAGGGACCACCTTTGGTGGGAAGGTAACACTGTGTGCCTTCAGTGTTGAATCATGCCGACCACATGACCACGGAGACATCTTCGACAGCGCTGGCTTTTTGGCTTAGAAAATGGAGATGAGCACACACACCCCCCAGAGTCGGGAACGGCTAGCACATACATGACGGGAACCTTTACCTTAACTATGTACACTATATTGCCAAAAGTATTCGCTCACACTTCCAAATAATCAGAATCAGATGTTTCAATCACTTCCATGGCCACAGGTGTATAAAATCAAGTACCTAGGCATGCAGACTGTTTTTACAAACATGTGTGAAAGAATGGGTGGCTCTCAGGAGCTCAGTGAATTCCAGCGTGCAACTGTGATAGGATGCCACCTGTGCAACAAATCCAGTCGTGAAATTTCCTCGCTCCTAAATATTCCTCAGTCAACTGTCAGCTGTATTATAAGAACGTGGAAGTGTTTGGGAACGACAGCAACTCAGCCACGAAGTGGGAGGCCACGTAAACTCGTCCAACATCAGTGTGTGACCTCACAAATGCGCTTCTGGAAGAACGGTCAAAAATTCCCTTAAACACACTCCTGAACCTTGTGGACAGCCTTCCCAGAAGAGTTGAAGCTGTTATAGCTGCAAAGGGTGGACCGACGTCATATTGAACCCTATGGATTAGGAATGGGATGTCACTTACAGTAAGTTCATATGCGAGTAAAGGCAGGTGAGCGAATACTTTTGGCAATATAGTGTATGTCTTCAGGATAGCAGATATTTCCGCTTTGGCAGAATTTTGGTTCCTTGGAGAGATTATATAGTATATATTATTATATATATATATATATAAATATTATATATTTATATTTATATTTATATATATAAATATATAAATATATAAATATATATATACCGTATTTTCACGACCAAAAGCCGCACCGGATTAAAAGCCGCAGTATCAATTAACGTTAGTTTTTCAAACTTTTTCCACATATAAAGCGCACCGGGTTATAAGCCGCACTTTTTTTTGCAACATTTCCCCCCACTGCCTGCATTCCGTTTCCTAGCCTGGCTGGCCACTCGTTCATTTCGTTTCCCTCCCTGCCTGCATTCCGTTTCCTAGACTGGCCACTCATTCATTTCGTTTTCCCCACTGCCTGCATTCCGTTTCCTAGCCTGGCTGGCCACTCGTTCATTTCGTTTCCCTCCCTGCCTGCATTCCGTTTCCTAGACTGGCCACTCATTCATTTCGTTTCCCCCACTGCCTGCATTCCGTTTCCTAGCCTGGCTGGCCACTCGTTCATTTCGTTTCCTAACCTGTCTGCCTGTAAGATAATAAATGACAGTAAAAATATAAAGCATAATTATTCTTTTTCTTTGCCATTCTTATATTATTATTATTCCATTTGGAAGGTTATAAGGTATAGTTTAAAATGCTTTGAAATCCCCATTCCCTCCCCACTCCAGGGGTAGGATACTATGAAATCCCCATTCCCTCCTCACTCCAGGGGTAGGATACTATGAAATCCCCATTCCCTCCTCACTCCAGGGGTAGGATACTATGAAATCCCCATTCCCTCCTCACTCCAGGGGAAGGATACTATGAAATCCCCATTCCCTCCTCATTCCAGGGGTAGGATACTATGAAATCCCCATTCCCTCCTCACTCCAGGGGAAGGATACTATGAAATCCACATTTCCTCCCCACTCCAGGGGTAGGATACTGCAAAATCCGCCTGGGGAGAGAGGGAAAAAGAGGAGGTGTGGGACAGATCGTGGGATCACTGGTTTCTGAGCTTGATGGGCAAAGATCCCCCACCCCACCACCTCTTAGGGAAAGAGGAGGTGTGGGACAGATCGTGGGATCCCTGTTTTCTGAGCTTGATGGGCAAAGATTTCCCACCCCACCACCTCTTAGGGAAAGAGGAGGTGTGGGACAGATCATGGGATCCCTGTTTTCTAAGCTTGATGGGCAAGGATTTCCCACCCCACCACCTCTTAGGGAAAGAGGAGGTGTGGGACAGATCGTGGGATCACTGGTTTCTGAGCTTGATGGGCAAAGATCCCCCACCCCACCACCTCTTAGGGAAAGAGGAGGTGTGGGACAGATCGTGGGATCCCTGTTTTCTGAGCTTGATGGGCAAGGATTTCCCACCCCACCACCTCTTAGGGAAAGAGGAGGTGTGGGACAGATCGTGGGATCGCTGTTTTCTAAGCTTGATGGGCAAGGATTTTCCACCCCACCACCTCTTAGGGAAAGAGGAGGTGTGGGACAGATCGTGGGATCGCTGTTTTCTAAGCTTGATGGGCAAGGATTTCCCACCCCACCACCTCTTAGGGAAAGAGGAGGTGTGGGACAGATCGTGGGATCGCTGTTTTCTAAGCTTGATGGGCAAGGATTTCCCACCCCACCACCTCTTAGGGAAAGAGGAGGTGTGGGACAGATCGTGGGATCGCTGTTTTCTAAGCTTGATGGGCAAGGATTTTCCACCCCACCACCTCTTAGGGAAAGAGGAGGTGTGGGACAGATCGTGGGATCGCTGTTTTCTGAGCTTGATGGGCAAGGATTTCCCACCCCACCACCTCTTAGGGAAAGAGGAGGTGTGGGACAGATCGTGGGATCGCTGTTTTCTGAGCTTGATGGGCAAGGATTTCCCACCCCACCACCTCTTAGGGAAAGAGGAGGTGTGGGACAGATCGTGGGGTCGCTGTTTTCTAAGCTTGATGGGCAAGGATTTCCCACCTCACCACCTCTTAGGGAAAGAGGAGGTGTGGGACAGATCGTGGGATCGCTGTTTTCTGAGCTTGATGGGGAAGGATCCCACTATCTTACTATTTTATTTTTCTTTATGTACACTGGTCACCTTACCCAAGGGACTTCAAGTTTGAGCGTAAAATCGGGAGGGAGAGATTTTCGATCTTTTTCCATACATAAAGCGCACCGGGTTATAAGCCGCACTGCCGGTTTTTTGTCAAATTTTAGGATTTTCAGTGCGGCTTATGGTCGTGAAAATACGGTATGTATATATATATATATATATTTATCAGCACAAATACAACAAATATATACATATATATATATATACATATACATACATACATACATACATACATACATATATTTGTGCTGATAAATAAATGAAGGGAGACTAGTATACATCTATTTCAAGCTATTTAGCTCTCATCAGCTAGCCATACCCTTACTGGGAATCGAACCTGTGCTGTATTGCATCTTAGGCAGATGTGTTAACCACTAAGCCACAGAGCTCGACTCCTTATCATCCAAGCCAGGGTGAAAGGTATCTATTTAGATTTACAACCCCCGGTATGCCCAAATATGGGAGGAAGATCACTACTTCCATTCTCGTCACAAGAGACCATCCAGAGAGAAACCCAATATTTTTACTGTTGCCTTTTTGTTACATTTGTTGTATTTATGCTGATATATAAATAAATATATATATCTCCAAGGAACCAAAATTCTGCCAAAGCGGAAATATATCTGCTAAAATCTGAAATATCTATATCTTAAAAAAATGAAACTACGGAGTTACTGCTGTATTTGTGGTTGTTATTCGTGGTTGTACTATACTTGACTTGCTCATTGATTATAAATAAAATCTTGGACTGAAATGTTCAAAGCAAATTTTAGCTTTAAAAAGTCTTTGAAAAGGGGTGAAAGGATAAGAAAGTGCCTACAAATGTAATTACAGCCTGGATCTAATTTGCCCCAAAATATGAATTTTGGAGGTCTGAGAGACGCACACACCTCTAGAAAGCACAGCCAATAATGGAAACAAATCTGGGCGTTGATGTTTTATCAATCTCTGGATAATCACAACTTGTCACCCATAACAAAAAAAAACCGTTTATTTTTAAATCCAATCACCCTGACCTTTCATAAGAGGTTAAGTTAACTTATACGTAGGATCTGAAATATAACCTGATCCTCCCCGCCCCCTTTGTAGCTAAAGCCGCAAAGTTAATTTCTCTCTTGGCTTTAGCATGTAGTGCGAATTCACACCACTGTGGTTTAACCAGAGTTTGGCAAAACACGGTTCCACACAACGCTGGAAACCCAGGCATTTCCTTCTGACGTAGACGTAGAGATGAACCAACGAAGGAAAAAGCATAGGGTCGAAAACATCTGCCTGAAATATTCTGTGGCTTGAGGTGCCCAGATTCCTAGAGAGCCGGGGTGGCGCAGTGGTTAAATGCAGCACTGCAGGCTACAGTTCTGCAGTTCAGCTGTTCAAATCTCACCGGCTCAGGGTTGACTCAACCACTTCCGAGGTGGGTAAAATGAGGACCCGGATTGTTGTTGGGGGCAATATGCTGACTCTGTAAACCGCTTAGAGAGGGCTGAAAGCCCTATGAAGCGGTATATAAGTCTAACTGCTATTGCTATTGCTATTACTATTCCCTCCCCTCCCCATATTCTGCCTTCTATCACAGCAGTCAAGATGCCCAAAGGATCTGGATCTCTCTCTCTCTCTTCCTCCACAAGTGGGATTGACTCATCCTTCTGAGGTCAGTAAAATGAGGACCCAGATTGTCGGGAGCCATAGGCTGACTCTACAAACCACTTAGAGAGGGCCGTAAAGCACTGTGAAGCGGCATATAAGTCTACGTGCTATTGCTTGCTATGGCAGGCTAAACACTGCCCACTGCCAGGAGTTCGATCCTGACCGGCTCAAGGTTGACTTCCGTCCTTCCAAGGTCGGTAAAATGAGGACCAAGATTGTTTGGGGGGGGGGGGGCAAGATGGCGACTCTCTAAACTGCTTAGAGAAGGGCTGTCAGGCACTGTGAAGTGGTATATAAGTCTAAGTGCTACAGCTTCCTTCCCTCCCTCCCTGTGGAGAGAATGCAGTATTGCAGGCTCACTCTGCCCACTGTCAGCAGTTTGATCCTGACCGGCTCAAGCTTGATTCAGCCTTCTGAGGTCAGTAAAATGAGGACCCAGATTGTTGGGGGTGGGGGCAAGATGGTGACTCTCTAAACTGCTTAGAGACGGGCTGTCAGGCACTGTGAAGTGGTATATAAGTCTAAGTGCTACAGCTTCCTTCCCTCCCTCCCTGTGGAGAGAATGCAGTATTGCAGGCTCACTCTGCCCACTGTCAGCAGTTTGATCCTGACCAGCTCAAACTTGATTCAGCCTTCTGAGGTCAGTAAAATGAGGACCCAGATTGTTGGGGGCAAGATGGTGAACTCTAAACTGCTTAGAGAGGGGTGTAAAAGCATTGTGAAGCGGTATATAAGTCTAAGTGCTGTTGCTATCTAAGGCCTAGTGGTGCAGTGGTTAGAGTGCCAGTATTGCAGGCTCCCTCTGCCCACTGCCAGCAGTTTGATCCTGACCGGCTCAAGGTTGACTCAGCCTTCCATCCTTCCGAGGTGGGTAAAATGAGGACCCAGATTGTTGGGGAAAAGAGGCTGATTCTGTCAACCGCTTAGAGGCGGCTGTCAAGCCCTGGGAAGCGGCCTATAAGTCTAAAGGCTATAGCGAGGAAGAGGAGGAGGAGGAGGCGGCTCTCACCTGCAGCCCATGAAGACGTGGTTGCTCCAGACGTGCGAGAGGGCCAGCAGCTTCTGGAAGGCGTCGGAGCCCGGGTAGCCCGGCAGGTTGCGGAGCAGGAACTGCCGGCGGAGAGCCCAATGCCGGTCGCTCTCTTGAGCCTCCCGCCACGGCTCCAAGGCCGGCTTCCTCGCCTCGGAGGCGGCGGCATCCGGAGGAGGAGGAGGCTGAGGCGGCTGTTGCTCCTGCTGGGAAGCCGGCGGCTGCGGGGAGAGGAAATCCCCGCCGGGCAGCGTCCAGCCTCCGCCGGCCATGGAGGCCAGGGATGAGGGGGGACGGGGACCGCGAGGTTAGGGTTTCTTCCCCACCCCCCGAAGCCGATGGGTCCTGGCCGGGGAAGAAGAAGAACCCGTCGCCGGCGCCGCTGTGGGCCGACCCGACACGGGTCCCGCCGCGCGTTCACACGTGCAGGAGGCCGCGCTTCTCCTGGGAGGGCTCTTCTGCGCCTGCGCGCGAGCGCGCGACGGAAAGACGGCTACAATGTAACCTTTTTTTTCCTCGCTGCCTCCGCCGTTCCTTGTTACACGCGGGTCACGTGGGTGGATGGAACTCTCCGAGAGCTTCCGAGAAGGCGGCCCGAGCGACCTTTCTCTTCGGGAGATCGGCGGCACAGCGCCATCCAGCGGCCCGGAGGACTCCCAGGCTATAAAGCTGATAAAGCCTGTAGCTATTCTCAGTCTTCCAGGTTATGGTTAGTGGCTGTTCCAAGTTAGAACGGCGCTGAAGAAAGTGACGACTGGTCCTCACATTTACGACTGTCACAATGACCTCCCCCCTGCAGTTATGCAACCATTGGTAAAGAGCCAGTTGGGCTAATGGTTAAGGTACAAGGCTAGATACCAGGAGACTGAATTCTAGTCCCACTTTAGACAGGAAAGCTGGTTTGGTGACATTGTGCCAATCACCAGGAAACAGTGAGTTCTAGTTCCACCTTAGACAGGAAAGCCGGTTTGGTGACTTTGGGCCAATCACTAGGAGACAGTGAGTTCTAGTCCCACCCTAGACAGGAAAGCCGGTTTGGTGACTTTGGGCCAATCACTAGGAGACAGTGAGTTCTAGTCCCACCCTAGACAGGAAAGCCGGTTTGGTGACTTTGGGCCAATCACTAGGAGACAGTGAGTTCTAGTTCCACCCTAGACAGGAAAGCCGGCTTGGTGACTTTGGGCCGATCACTGGGAGACAGTGAGTTCTAGTTCCACCCTAGACAGGAAAGCCGGCTTGGTGACTTTGGGCCAATCACTAGGAGACAGTGAGTTCTAGTTCCACCCTAGATAGGAAAGCCGGTTTGGTGACTTTGGGCCAATCATTGGGAAATGGTGAATTCTAGTCCTGTCTTAGGTAGGGAAAGTTAGCTGGACGATCGGACCAATCACCAGGAGATGGTGAGTTCTAATCCAGCCTTTGGCATGAAAAAACCATCTGGATAACTTTGGGCCAATTCCTTGTTTTATCAATGGTTGGTGGGAAAAACTTGGAAATGAAAAATGTTTTACTCATGTTTTAACTGAAAGAGTTAAATGATAACACAATTATGCTGTGAAATAGATTAACAATGATACAATGAAAAACTGATACATATATGAATTGAATACTTTAGAACTTTTTGTTTTAAAATGGATAAGGATAACAATGATTTTATGTATACTTGATAGAGGATCGGTGATATACTGTATAACTCTAAGAATATAATACAAAAATATCTTGTTGATAAATAATTTTAATAAGGGAATAATTAAAAATTGGTATATATATGGAGTGACTATTTAGAATATTTTGATAAATGAAGGAATAATATTTCTGTTTGAATGTATGATGTACAAGGACAATAATGAACATAAGCTACCCGATAGTTGATTGGTGGAATTATGCATAATTGAAAATAGTGACATACAAATATAAATGGTTGGTTAAAAAAAAATTCATATTGGGATTTGTGATTAGATACAGGTATACTGTTATCAAATAGACAATCAAGAGTGTAAGGGAATTAGGTTTATTGGGAAAAAATAATAATACTAATTGTAATTGAACATATATTGTACAATGAAAGTGAGGTATTTAGTTATACTAGATGAAAAATCTGTGGTAGTAAATGCTATTCAAGAATATGAATGCAAAAACACTTGTAACCAAATGACATGCTGTATGTGATGGTGTTTGTGTGTGTGTGTGTGTTTGTTTGTTGTTTGTTTAATAAAAATAAAAATTTACTAAAGAAAAAAGAATTATGTCTATGTATGATATGTCTATCATTTACCACAAAGGTGTTTTTTCAGGAGGTGACTAGATTTCCTTGTTTTTTTCATTTCGCTTCTCCATCAAGAAGCTTCTTCAACTCTGACTGGATGTTGGGGAGTCCAGTCAGAACTGAAGAAGCTTCTAGGAGAAGCCGAGGTGGTGCAGTGGTTAAATGCAGCACTGCAGGCTACTTCAGCTGACTGCAGTTCTGCAGTTCGGCTGTTCAAATCTCACCGGCTCAAGGTTGACTCAGCCTTCCATCCTTCCGAGGTGGGTAAAATGAGGACCCGGATTGTTGTTGGGGGCGATATGCTGACTCTGTAAACCGCTTAGAGAGGGCTGAAAGCCCTCTGAAGCAGCATATAAGTCTAACCTCTATTGCTATTGCTAGAAGCAAAACGTCTTCAAAGAAAAACAAGAAGAAAGTCCCAGTTGCCTCCTGAAAAAAAGTCCCTTTGGATCTCCTAGGCTATTTTTCATTTTCTTCTTGGGGAAGGAATTAAAGCCTTGGTGGATACAGACTCGGATAACAAGGAGCCTTCCACTTAAAAGCAGTTCTATTAGTGACCGAAGTTACAACTGCAAAAAAAGCAACTTGCGGCCATTTTTTTAAACACTTAATGACCATTGCAGCATCCCCAGAATTCAGAGTTTGGCAACCGGCTCCCGACATTGTAGATGATCTCTGAAGGATCTGAGAATGGATCTTGATCTCCTCCTGATGGTCGGACACCTTGTAGAAGATCTCCGGGGAGTCCAAGTCTTCATTACTTGGAACGAAGTTGTTTTTAAAATTTATTTATTAGACTTATATACCGCTTCATAGGGCTTTCAGCCCTCTCTAAGCGGCTTACAAATTTTTTAGCAAATTGAGTCAGCAACTTGCCCCCACAGTCTGGGTCCTCATTTCACCCACCTAGGAAGGATGGAAGGCTGAGTCGACCTTGAGCTGGTGAGATTTGAACCGCTGAATTGCAGATCACAGTCAGCTAAAGTGGCTTGCACTACTGCAAGTGGTCCCTCCATATTTTAAAGGAACTGGGAGAGCATTCGATACCTGAAAGATCCGTTCTTCCAAATCCATATAACTTCACCTGGTGCTTGCCAACCACAAAGTTTACGCGGATGTGATTTTTGTTGTTCTATCCCAGGGGTCGTCGGCAACCTTAAACACTCAAAGAGCCGCAAAGGTCCTAACCGGAAGCCCCCCCCCCCCCCCCCGCCCCCCAATTCAATTCTGGAGCAGATTGAAAGTTCAGTTCCCCCGTCATAGAGTCTCCTCTTAGTGTGGCATCCTTTTTCCTCCACCTGTCCTAACCGAAAGCCCTATCAATTGTGGACCAACTGGCAACAAGGAGCCGCATCAGAGGGATGAAAGAGCCACATGCGGCTCCGGAGCAGACCTCTGTTCTATCCAAACGAGACCATTGGAAAAACTCTGGAAGTAAATAATGACCAGGAATTGCTTTTATTTCGGGAGGGTTAAGTTTTTATTGAAAATTGACAACATTAGAAAGGTATTAAGTTCAACAGTGCTGGTTCGCTCACGTGGATCATGTAAATATATATATATTGAGTGCAGCTGTCCAATCACAACTGTTCATAACAAAAGGTCTTCTAAAAAAAAAAAAAGGAGAAACGAATACTTGGGAACCAGGCCATGCAGTGAATGGTTCCAAACACAATCCCAAAAGTTCTGACTTAGGTACATTTTTAAGGGCAGTTACACGTGACTTGTAATGATAACTTTGGAAAAAACAAGAGAGGATGCGTTTACAATTTATTTTCCTTCACCATCTTAATATAGAAGCCTCTGTTTTTCCTTCTTTCGCAAAGGTTTAAAGGGGTTAGAACTTGGGGGATTAATTCTACAACGATAATACTACTTAGGTCTTTATATATATATTTCTCTCTCTCTCTTTCTTTCTCCCTCAAATGCTTAAGGCTCTTTTGTGCATTTTAAGAACTCTGGCAAAGATAGCAGACATGAATCATTTCTACCGGAAGCTGGATCCAGGAGGAGAGATTTAAACCATGAACTTTCCATCTCAGTGCAAGATGCTGAATAGAAACAAATTTAGTGAATTCATTTATTTCAATTGGGAAAGGTTCGTTACTTCTTAAAAACTGAAATGGCAGGTTATCTTAAGGCCGCTTCTCCCCAATGAAAAATAGAATTTCTCTAAAGTCCCCGACCGTCCTTTTTAATCAGCGTTCAAAGTAAATCTTCCTCAGAGGTAGCAAAGTCATTATTATTTTTTTCTGTGTGTTGTTCGTTGCATATTATTTTTTTAATCCACACCAACCCATGAAGGAACAGGACAATTTTTTCCCCTCCTCTACTCAAAAAATAAAAATAAAAATAGCAACCCACGATCATGACATTGAGGCAAAACTAGGAAGGGAAGAAAAATAACCATAATCCACAATAAGTCCTGTCTCTGTGTGAAGTAGCCTCCTCATTAATTGGACTGCAATATTTTTTGGGGGGGCTGTAGAAAACGTCTCGCCTCTCCCATTGTTTTTCCACCTTGTTTCGCAAAGCCCAAGATACCTCAGCTTAAAAATAAAAATAAAAGAGAATCCCAAACACCCCCACGCACATATGGAAAAATAGGAGTGGAAGGAAACGAACCCAAATCTCTCTCTCTTTTTTTTTCTTCCCCAGGTTAAATTTCTTTTTATTTATTCTTGTCTCCCCCTCTCCCTTCCCAAGCAGGACGGGGGTATCCCTACGTTCGCTCAAGTAGACGTCTTCTCAAGAGAAATGCAGCAGGCGGAGACAAGTTAGAAAAAGCTACAGAGGGAAAAAGAGAAGAGAGAAAGAAAGCTTTTGTCAGTCCAATGGCAGAGAGATACAAGAGGCAATGAAAGGCAAAGCAAAATAACCGAGGAACACAATCAAATGGAAAGGGAAAAAACACAGAGCAGTAAATCTATGTCTTCCCTGCCCTGTTAGGAACTTCAAGCAGCAAAATACCGTCAAAAGAGGACGCCCACATTAAATATCAGGTGGTCCTTGTTTAGTGACCAAAATTAGTTGTTAAATGAAGCGGGGGTAAGTGAAACCGTGATGAGGCTTCCGATCAGATTTCCTTTGCTCTGCAGAGCTGTGAAAGTCGTAAATGTGAGGATGGGTTGCAAAGGGATTTTCCACGGCACCGTTTGTCACGGCGGTTGCTAAATGAGTCAGGCGCTAAAGGAGGACTACCTGGTACAGTGCACATTTTAGAAGAGTGCAGGCGTCTTGGGGCAGAAGGAAACGCAGGAAGGCACAATACAAACACACACACACACACAAACACACACATATATATATTTCAAGTCAATGCAAACGTTCAGGAGAAAAGCGAGGCAGAATTACAGAGCAAGACTCGCTGAAAGAGTTCTCTGTGGTTGAAAACCAAACGCTTGAAATTCCGGGATATTTTGCCCCTCGGGAATGGAAGCTTCACCCTAGTTCTGTGGGAAAAGGATTCAAATTTGGCTCCCCCCCCCCCCCCCCAGATATTCTAAAATATCTGCTTGTATTCTGTGCTTTTTGGAAAAGGTAAAAATTAAGGTTTCCCTTGTACATATAGACATTCCCGATTCTACGGGGCGATGCTCATCTCCGTTTCAAAGCCGAAGAGCCAGCGCTGTCCCAAAACATCTCTGTGGTCATGTGGCCGGCATGACTAAATGCCAAAGGCGCACGGAGCGCTGTTCCCTTCCCACCAAAGGTGGTTCCTATTTTTCTACTTGCTTTTTTACGTGCTTTCGAACTGCTAGGTTGGCAGAAGCCGGGACAAGTCACGGGAGCTCACTCCATTATGCGGTGCTAGGGATTCGAACTGCCGAACTTTCTGATCGACAAGCTCAGCGTCTTAGCCCCTGAGCCACTGCGTCCCTACATTTTGATGACAGGCCTATGTTAATAGCATATTCATCATCCCATTCCCTGCCGTTGGGCATTTGAAAATACAACATCATCCTTCAATTTACTAGCAGGACATTTGCTGATGAGTAAACCTGGTGGACTAGAGTGGGAATCCCAAAAAATCCCACAGAGCACAAGAAAAGCTGTAATATCGGTCTTTTACATTAGGCGCGCCCCACGATACAGCCGAAACAGCAGATAAAAATAACAACACAGGTAGTCCTCGACTTACGACAATTCAGCCCAAGCTTTCCGTTGTTAAGTGAGACATTTGTTCAGTGAGTTTTGCCCCCTCCCCATGTTACGACCTTAAGGGCCGCAGTTGCTCAGTGAATCCCTGCGTCTGATAAATTAATAAGCCATTGAAGTGAAATTGGCTTTTCCCATCGACATTGCTTGTCAGAAGGTCATAAGTATGAATCAGTGGCCAAGCCGTTTGAATTTTGATCACACAATTATGGGGGAGGCTGCGAAGGTAACTGTGAAAAATGGCCGTCAATCCCAATTTTTCAATGCCCTCCTAACTTTGAACTAAATGAAGTGTTGTAAGTTGAGGATTTCCTGTAAACACATTTTGCGTAGTAGAGTATAAAATGGCATTCTGGAAGGCCCATGAGACGACCAAGGCTGAACGCAATAAATAAGTGAAGATCGACATCCCAGATCAGTATATTGAAGGGGGGCACTACTCAGTACATAGCCAGGGATTACTGTAAAAGAAGGGTAACAACAACAAAAGAAAAAAAAAAGAATAAAAACAAAGCATTAACCAGAATCGTTTCCACGTTTATTTTTCTTTTTTTTTAAAAAGCTTCCCATCAGAGATAAGGACAAAGACCTCCCCCCCACAATGGAAATAACGGAGGAGAGGATTGTGTTCATTCAGAACGATTTCAGTACAATGAGTTTACGTCAGGCTTTCAGATTTGAACGGTTTCCAAGGATGTTGAAAATGTGAACAGCGATGAGGCTGAGAAAGATATCCTAGCGTCAACTATCCATCAAGTTGGTGTTGTTTGGCTTAGCAATGGCTAGTTTTAGAATAGGGGGCATTATATGTAGAGTAATGGTCTGCCAACTTAGCAATTGTAAGACTTGTGGACTTCAACTCCCAGAATTCCCCAGCCAGCCATGCTTGTGGACTTCATGCTGGCTGGGGAATTCTGGGAGTTGAAGTCCATAAGTCTTAGATAAAGGATCCCCTCACACATATATGCTAGTCGTTCCCGACTCTAGGGGACGGTGCTCATCTCCGTTTCAAAGCCGAAGAGCCAGCGCTGTCCGGGGATGTCTCCAGGGTCATGTGGCCGGCATGACTAAATGCCGAAGGCGCATAGAACGCTGTTACTTTCCCACCAAAGGTGGTTCCTATTTTTCTACTTGCATTTTTTAACGTGCTTTTGAACTGCTAGGTTGGCAGAAGCTGGGACAAGTCACAGGAGCTCACTCCGTTACGCGGCGCTAGGGACTCGAACCGCCGAGCTGCCGACCTTTCTGATCGACAAGCTCCGCGTCTTAGCCACTGAGCCGCCGCGTCCCTAACTATAGACTCTAGCCAGGTGTAACTCAATGGCAAAATTCTTGTTTATACGTTGAAGGTCCAAGGCTCAACATTCAGGATGGGAAAAGCTAAAAACAGCTCTGGTTACATCTTCAAATTCAAATTCCTATTGTTGCCCTCATTTTGTTGTGTTTGCAACAGTCAAGAGAAAATCAACAATCGGATGAACAAAGCCTTCCTTAAAAATATCCTAAAAAGCTGTTCCAAAAAAAGTAAAGAGAAAAATGAACCTTTTGTCCCTCCCTTCCTCCCTCCCTCTCTGAGAGAGAAAAAAAAAAACTCAACTCTTAACCAGACATGCAGCTTGCACACAAACACCCACCCACATACGCACAATCTGTGGCTTACTGAAATGCTGATGCTAAACATTTTGGGGACATCCATCCTGACGGAAACTGCCGGTCAACAGGATAAAAACAGAAGGGCCTTTGGAGATTAGCTCATCAAATCCAAGAAAGAATTGCCAAAAAAAAAATCTTTGCCAAAACAGTCAAGAGAATACAGCCTCTTTTTTTGCATTCAGGAAAACAGAACAAAACAAAAAAATAAATAAAAATAAATGCAGAAAAGGAGAAGGAAATGCATTAGAAAGAAAAGGAACAGGGATGAAATGAGTATTAATTCAAAATGTGGATTATTATTTTTTTCCCTGGAGAAAGGTCTGCAGGAAGCTTGAACTGAAAACAAACCACAACGGAAAAGGATTAATGTTTCTCTTAATTAATTGAAGCTAAATAAAAATTGGCACCAGAGATGGGCAACATAATTTTGAATTCAGTGTCATGCCGAGAGATACTGTATGAGACGCAAAGATCATAATGACATTCAAAGGTATGTGTTTTATGGCAGATGCTGTTTGATTGAAAATAAACACACAGTATTTATCAACTGCGATCTTCCTATCCTGGAACAAAATATATATAGTTGATTTAAAAAAAAACAACCTGCCTTTAAGGCTTAACAAACGCTCTTAATTGAGGAATAAAATGACCACAATGAATTAGAAGCAACATTTATCTGTCTTTTAAACGTCTTTAACCCTTAAGCTTATAAACCACCTAGCAATTTCAAAATAGGGGATGCTTCCAACTTGAATTCTTGTAACACTGGCAAAGAAACGCAGACAAGCGTCAACACAATTCTGGCATCGCCACAATCTACTTGCCCATCCCTGGTGCCTAAATTATAAGAAGAAAGGGAGAAAACATTGTTAGTTTTTTTTAAAAAAAATTTGTTTTAACATGCTTGGATTGGGCAGCATTAAGTTCGTTTGGAGGTGGGTATTTTTTTTGGTGCTAGCAGATTGCAGAACGCATGCCCCATGCAAAATTTCCCAGCCCAAATCAAAACTGGAAAGATTCGGGAATGGTTGGGAAGGATCTCGCAAAAGAAGAACCGCTTCCCTTGTTGTTCAACTCTTTTGTTCTTCACCTATAATCTGAGGGACCGAAGAAGAGGCTTCTTTGACCTACAACTAGAAGGCTTCAGGGTTGGATGTGGCAACCGGCCAAAAGCAATTCAAAAGCTAACAACGACTCACAATGTTTATCCCAGTTGCTCGCCTTGGGTTATGTTCCGAGACCAGGATAAACAAGTCTATTGTTTGGGCCCGGTTTCCATATCGCTGATGTCGTCCCGAAGACAAACTGTTGGTTTTTCTCTTTTTCTGTTCTTAGCTTGTCTTTCATTCCGGGTGCAAACTGTTCTGGAAAAGTCCTTTTAACCCTAGAAAAACCCGTTTAAATTATATATCAGAGCCACCCATTGACTATTGTAAAAAAAGAAAAAGGTTCTCGGTGATTCAAGTAAGATTTCATCCTACAAACAGTTGGAAGATTATTATTTTTTCCAGTAGTGGAAAGTTTAGTGATTGTTCGGGTCTAACCAGCTTAGAAACTAAAGGCCAATAACACTCTTGATTTATGACTACAATTGGGATTAAAATTTCCATCGCTAAGCAAGGTAGTTGTTAAGTGAGTCAGTCAGGCCCAATTTTCCTGACTCTGGGAATTCTATGACGGACGTAAATGCAAGGACCAGTTGTAAGTCACTTTTTTCAGAGTGCCATTTCGTCTTCGGTCACTCATAGAATGTGGTTCTTTGAGGCCTGCCTTTATTTTTACACAATGTGTATTGAGCAAAAAGGTTTTTAACCTCATCCTATCCAGAATCCTTATCATCTTTTAACGACCCCATAATTCATTGTGGGGTGGGGAGTCTGGGCAACCGTATGAAGCTAGCCGAGTGATTAATGGCCGGATGCCTTTCCCTGTTGCCAATGCGGAGTTTTGTTTCAGCAGATGTATTTTCATTGTGCCCAGAGAGAGAAATATCTGCCTCTACTTAGGATGGAACTCACAGCCTCCAGATTGTGAGGCGAGAACTCCACCTCTAGGCCACCGTATCACTCCTATCCAGAATTTTTTGGGGTGGGGGTGGGGATGAAAAAAATATCCTTTTATGAACCTCAGTGACTTACTACCTTACGTAAACTAACATCAGGTACCAAAAAAAAAAATGTGGCAGAAGAGGGGAAAGAAACATTCCAGAAGAAAGATTTTAATACTTTTAAAAAAAATGTTTTGCATTTTGGAAGAAAGATTTTTAATACTTTTTTTAAAAAAAATGTAACATTTTTAAAAAATATTGGTGGCGGTTCAAATAGCTGACGGAGAAGGGACAGAATATTCCGACTGCCTTCCCCTCACTTAGAAGGAAGGATGCGCAACTGGAGATTCGGTATCTTGGGAATGGCCAAAAAATACTAGGAGTCGGGCGATTCAGGAGGATTGTGTCTCGTCTGGCGCAAGGTGTGTTTGTGGGTCCCACTGCCTTGCCATCTCGGTTTAGTCACAGCTTACCAACACACAAGGTACCGTTTCATGCACCATGCAGCAAACAGCAGGGATTAACTGAAAAATAGCACACAAATAAAAACTAAGAGGAAGGCAAATTTAGCGCAATGAAAATGTAAGGGGGAGAGAAATAAAATTCTATATATAATGGGTTTTATCTGACCTGCTACGGTTCTCCTTCCCATATCTCGGGGGGGGGGGGGGATGAAAAATGTCCCTTTATGAACCTCAATTACTTGCTGCCTTATATAAAGCAGCATCAAAAAATAAAACAGCAACAGGGTAGAAGATGGAGGACACTCTCTGAGCCCACCCCTGAAGTCAAAAATGCAATATCAGGGGTTTTTAATTCAATGGTAGAGAATATGAAGGATGTGTGGTTCTTTTGTTGTATTTTTATAGTGTAGTATAGCCTTTATTGTCGTTGTACATCATGAATACAACGAAATTGGTTTTAGCCTCACTTGGTGCAATCCATGACAAAAAAATATAAATAGTATAATGAATAATCCCTATGCAAGTAATTAGAGAAAAAAAGAAAAGAAAAGAAAAGAAAGAAAAAAGAAAGAAACAAACAAAGAAAGGAAGAGGATGGATGGACAGAAAGAAAGACAGAAGGAAAGAAAGAAAAGAAATAAAAGAAAGAAAAGAAAGAAAAGAAAGAAAAGAAAGAAGAGAAAGAAAGAAGGATGGATGGATGGATG
Organism: Thamnophis sirtalis; assembly: GCF_051295495.1. NCBI lineage: Eukaryota > Metazoa > Chordata > Lepidosauria > Squamata > Natricidae > Thamnophis > Thamnophis sirtalis. Next base: position 53,287,197 of record NW_028261393.1, on the reverse strand, counting down.
GATGGAAAGAAAGACAGACAGAAAGAAAAGAAAGAAAGACAGACAGACAGAAAGGAAAGAAAGAAGGATGGACGGATGGAAAGAAAGACAGACAGAAAGAAAAGAAAAAAAGACACAGAAAGAAAAGAAAGAAAGAAGGATGGATGGATAGATGGATGGAAAGAAAGACAGAAAGAAAGAAAAGAAAGAAAGAAAGGAAGGAAGAAAGGAAGGAAAGAAAGAAGGATGGATGGAAAGAAAGACAGACAGAAAGTAAAGAAAGAAAGAAAGGAAGGAAGGAAGGAAGGAAGGAAGGAAGGAAAGAAAGAAGGATGGACAGATGGATGGATGGATGGAAAGAGACAGACAGAAAGAAAAGAAAGAAAGAAGGATGGACAGATGGATGGAAAGAAAGACAGACAGACAGAAAGAAAAGAAAGACAGACAGACAGACAGACAGAAAGAAAGAAAGATGGATGGATGGAAGGAAAGACAGAAAGAAAAGAAAGAACGAAAGAAAGAAAGAAAGAAAGAAAGAAAGATGGATGGATGGATGGAAGGAAAGACAGAAAAAGAAAAACTAGTAATACTTTTCTCCGTGTGTAATACTTTTCTCCGTGAGCCGAGGTGGCGCAGTGGTTAAATGCAGCACTGCAGGCTACTGCTAGATCAGCAGTTCAGCGGTTCAAATCTCACCGGCTCAGGGTTGACTCAGCCTTCCATCCTTCTGAGGTGGGTAAAATGAGGACCCAGATTGCTGGGGGCAATATGCTGACTCTCTGTAAACCGCTTAGAGAGGCCTGAAAGGCCTATGAAGCGGTATATAAGTCTACTGCTATTGCTATTGCTATTGTGTGTGTAGTGTGATTTGCGGTTGTGTTTAAGTGTCTTGACAGCCCAAGGAGAGAAATTATTTTTGAACCTATTTGTTCGGCCGGTTATGCTTCAATTGTAGTTTTTCTTATGTAAATGTACACTGAAGATGGCATTTAATTTTGTTGTACGAGGTGCAATGACAATAAAGTAAAGTTAAAAAGATTGGTCCACCTTAACAACATTAACATTAATAACATTAATAGCAATAAGATGTGTTTAATGCGTTGCTAGCCAGGGAATTCTGGCGGTTGAATTCCATCTATCTTAAAGTTGCTAAGGTGGGCACTTTCTTAAAAGCTTCAAACTCAGACTGAGGAGCGCCATTTCTTCAACTCTTCAAATAATGCAAGCAAGAGAAGGTTATTTTCTTCCTATACGCCTGAGGTAAAAGCCACCTGTATTCTTAAAGGAGTGACTCTTTGAGGTAAGTCAATGGTCCAGGAAGAGTGAGGAGAACATGGGTCAAAGGACAGATTTCCTTTCATGAGGTGAGGTAAATAAGATGGAATCAATAGTGTGACCAGATGACCTGATCTAAATCCATCTTCTCACCAACCCGTAGAAACCATATTGTGTCTTTCTGGTCAGGCAGTCCTATAAGTTAGATATGGTCAGTTTTTAGGATGGGAACCAAACTTTTGAGCTACCAAGGTGGGTTCAGAGACTGTCCGCTATCTTTCAAGTAGGAAAGCCCAGGAAACATTGATACGAACAGATGGGAAATCACCAGATGTTGATTAAATTGATTAAAACCCAAGAGATCCTATCACTCTACCTATCCATGCCCCAAACAGCCCAACTCCCAGAGAGGATTTCAGAAAAGAGGTAAGACATGTTGGTACCACAAGGATGGTCAGAAGACCTCAACTGTGGAGAAAAGGAAGGAAGGAAGAAGCCCACTTACTTTTTTCTCTCCTTTTCCCTTTTCAGTGTCTGTGAACCTCCTGCCTGCTGAGTCTGAGACTGAAGCAATTCAGCGGCTGTCTTCCTCTGCTTAAAGGCGTTGACTTCATCATCCAAGGTTTTCTTCTTGTCCTCCAGCTTCTTCTTCTCATCCTGGTGCAGCTTCTTCAGGCGGTCAAATTTCTCGTGGAGCTGGAATAAGGGTACCAAGGCACACAAGTCAACCCAATTCTCAAGGGGAGATCCTTGGCCTCATCAGGGACATCCAGGACTCATCCAGGAACCATGAGGTTCCTCAGAAACTTACTAACGGCCTGGAACAAAGTGATCTAAATACAGACCGTTCTCAAAACTCTCCAGGAAGAGAGTTATGGGGCTCCGCCATCCCCATAACCCACTTGCTTTGCAAAAGGATTACATGACACAAGAGACAGAAGCTTGAATCAAAAATCTGTTGTGTGGGTTGGAGCACATTTGACGTTTGCTGAACAGAGTAGCTGGGACAGAGATACAGAAGTGATCATAGCAAATCTCAAGAGAGAACTTGAGAAGGAAGGGAGGGAGTGGATCGGGAGAGAGGAGTGGTAGAGGGGGAGGGGAAGTAGGGTAGAGGGGGATGATGGAGGGAAGATAGAAAGTTGGAGGGGGGGTGGAAGAAAGAGGTGTACAGATAGTGGAAGAGGTATATTCAGATAGTGGAAGAGGTATATTTCTATTTTTTTGGGTATTGTTGACAAGAAGAATTGCTGCGATTATTGTTTAATGTTGTATGGTTCCGGCTATGCACAGTATATATGTGAGTGTATGAAAATGAAAAAATGGAAAATAAAAACCTTTTACAAAGAAAAAGAGAGAACTTTGATTTAAATGCCTCTCTGAGGTAGGATAAGTTGCCTCAAATCTCTGACAATTACCGTATTTTTCAGAGTATAAGTAGCACCTTTTCCCCTCAAAAAAGAGGCTGAAAATCTGGCTGCATCTTATACACTGAATACAACATTTTATGCCTCCTGAAACCCCTCTCCCTTCACCAAAATGGCTGTGCATAGCCTTTAGGAGCCTTTTAGAGTGCTCCTGGGGGCTGGGGAGGGCAGAAATGAGCAAAAAAACAGCCCATTTTTTGCTCAATTTTACCCACCCACCCCCCGCCCCCAGGAGCACTCTATAAGCTTCCTAAAGGCTATCCATGCCCATTCTTTTTACGAAAAACGGGCTGTTTTTTGCTCGTTTTTGCCTTCCCCCAGGAGCACTCTGATTTTTTGGGGTGGAAAACGGGCCCCTTTTAGCAGAAAACAAGTTTTGGGAGGTTTGCAGAGGGCCAAACCTTTTTTTAAAAAATTGCCCTCTTCAAAACCTTGGTGCGTCTTATACTCCGAAAAAATACATGGCATTCTGAGAAAACCTCTCTCTGGCTGCCATTATATTCACAGATACTTCTCTTGTTGCTTTGCAGAGAAAGAAAGAGTCCACAAGGAAGTAAGAGTTGAAAACCCTACTCATTTTAAGGGAGGAATGGACCTCCCGGAGGTCAGGTCTGGGATGTTGCTTTGGGGGAGATTCCACAAAACAAGACAGGTGATGCCATGGGGTTTGCAACTTGATTCAACAAAAGCTATGTTGTTGTGACGGAAAGAATGCATTTAAAACCAGAAATGTTGCTCAGCTAAACCATTAGTCATCTTGGTTATCCGGGGTGAGATTCAGCCAATTCAGGCCAGTTCGGGAGAACTAGATGCTAATTTTATATTTCGTTCGCTAAAGCAGTAGTTGAAAGAACTGGCTGGCCCTCCCCACTGTGGCACGACAAAACCGCGTTCGACTAAAGCGCGCCCGATTAAACCGCGTCGCTGACGTCATCAACAGGGCGACAACAGCGAGTGCGGAGAAAGAAGGGCGCTTTAAATAGCGCTTTGAAAGCAAGCCAATTCAACTTAAGGTAAGGGTTAGGTTTAGGGTTAGGTTTAGGGTTAGCTTTAGGGTTAGGTTAAGGGTTAGGGTTAGGTTTAGAGTTAGGTTAAGGGTTAGGATTAGGTTTAGGGTTAGGTTAAGGGTTAGGTTTAGAGTTAGGTTAAGGGTTAGGTTTAGGGTTAGGTTTAGGATTAGGTTTAGGGGGGTTAGGTTTAGGTTTAGGGGTTAATTTTAGGTTTTAGCGTTTACAGCGTGCTTTTGTCCCCGCACTGTTGTTGTGCTGTTGATGACGTCAACTACGCGGTTTCGTCGAACGCGGTTTAGTCGAAAGCGGTTTTGTGGTGGAACCCCTCCCCACCCCATTCCCCCCCTACCAGGAGTCTGCACCTGGCCCGTTTTGGATGCCAGGTTAGTGCAGGGCTTATGTGGAGGCTCTGGGAGGGTGAAAAACGGGCCTCCCAGAAGTTCTGGAAAGTTCTGGGCTCTGGAGGATTGTTTCCAACCTCCGGAGCCCAGGAGAGGCCGTTTTCACCCTCCCGGAGGCTCAAAAAAAGCCTCTGGAGCCTGGGGAGAGCGGAAACTCCTCCCGCCCTGTGGTGCAGGAGGCTGAGTAGGCCACGCCCCCATGGCCACGCCCACCCAGCAACCAGGCAGAGAACCGGTTGCTAAACGTTTTCAATCCCACCCCTGTTGGTTATGATTGGTCTGATACCATCGCAGCCTCGCTGCAGACCCTCATCAGTTCAAGAGTCACTTCGACATGAGATAGAGAGGAAATACATTTAATCAATCAGTCAATTCACCTCTTTTTCAGCCTCTTTCAGCTCCGCTTCCTTCTCTTTCACCCTCTGGACGAACATCTGCCTCATCTCCTCCTCTTTCTTCTGAAGCTCTCCAAGAAATTCATTCCTTTTGGCCTCGTAGGTTTCTTGTAAACTAGAATTGGACAAGAAGGGTGGGGAAAACCAGCCAATTCAGCTTGAGTCACCTTACAGTTCATGCCATGCAAAACCTATCCATGTCTTCTGCTTGTACATCTGCAGAATCAAGATGATTTAGGTGGTCCTTGGCTGACAGCCACAACATTTCTTTGCTAAGTGAGTTTTGTTCCATTTTATGATCTTTCTGGTGACTGTTGTTAAGTGAAACCTTGCAGTTGATAAGTTAGTATCAAGTTAGTATAAGTGAAGTTGGCTTCTGCCATTGACTTTGCTTGTCAGAAGATCTCAAAAGGGGAATCACAAGAATAGAATAGAATAGAATAGAATAGAATAGAATAAATATTGGAATGAAGAATAGAAGAGAATATTGGAATGAAGAATGGAATGAAGAATGGAATGGAATAGAATAAATATTGGAATGAAGAATAGAATAGAATAGAATAGAATAAATATTGGAATGAAGAATGGAATGGAATAGAATAAATATTGGAATGAAGAATAGAATAGAATGGAATAGAATAAATATTGGAATGAAGAATGGAATGGAATAGAATAAATATTGGAATGAAGAATGGAATAGAATAGAATAGAATAGTTCTTTATTGGCCAAGTGTTATTGGAAAGGAATTTGTCTCCAGTTTATAAGCTCTCAGTGTACATAAAAACAACAAAGTGATAAAATTATATATAGATATAGATAGATAGATAGATAGATAGATAGATAGATAGATAGATAGATAGATAGGTATAGGTATAGGTATAGGTATAGGTATAGGTATAGGTATAGGTATAGGTATAGGTATAGGTATAGGTATAGGTATAGATATAGATATAGATATAGATATAGATATAGATATATGACCAAACAATCAATATTTGAAATATCTCTTGGCTGGTATACAATAGTGCCATGAAGGAATCTGAGACCAAGGTTTATATTTTTAAAAACAAGTTTGGTCGAGGTTTTTTTCCCTTGTAAGCAAATTTTTTCCCCTACCAATGTTGTATTAAGTAGTGCTGTAGTGCAGGGATCACTGTTAAAGCAAGTGACAAAACTTTACTCACGCAGTAGCAACCACCATCATAGTTTATTTCATTTTGACAGCCCCTTCCACGGGTGCCCCTGATCTGGTAAACCGTACCTGAACGGCTTGCTGTCCGGATTGGTGTCCTTAAACCCCATTTCTTCCAGTTTACACCGTCGGTATAACTCATAATGGCGCGTGTGGGTTTGTTCGCGAAGATCTTCCATGTTTACCCGGATCAACATCTCTCTGAGTTTCACAAAGTCACAGTGGGTTTCGTTTTCCACTGGGGGGGGGGCGAGAAAAAGAGGGGCGACTGATCAATTTTATTTGATTGCATGCTGCTCTACAACAGGGGTCTCAAACTCAAGGCCTGGGGGCCAAATTTGGGCCCCGGGGTGCTTAGAACTGGCCCGCAGGGCCGCCCTGGAAACAGCCAGTGAAAATGGGGTGGTGGTGGTCATTTTCTGGCAGAGGGCTAGCAAAACTAAAAGCAAAACAAAATGAAAGGAGAAATATTTCCCCTTTTGCATTTGAGCATCCGAGAAGGGACAAGAAAGGAGAAGGGGAATAAGGAAAGACAAAGAAAAATATGGAAAGAGGGGAAGGAAGAAAAAAGGAGAATGAAGAGGGAAGGAAAAAGAAGAGGGAAGGAAGAAAGGAAAGAAGGAAGGAAGGGAGGGAGGGAAGGAAGGAAGGAAGGAAGGAAGGAAAGGAAGGAAGGAAGGAAGGAAGGAAGGAAGAAAAAGAAGGAGGCAGGAAGGCAGGAGGGAGGGAGGGAGGGAGGGAAGGAAGGAAGGAAGGAAAAGAGGGATGGAGGCAGGAAGGCGGGAGGGAGGAAGGGAGGGAAGGAAGGGAGGGAGGGAGATTATAATGAGAGTGATGGAGGGTCTGAGGGAAGTCCCACCTTAGCACTTGGCCACCACAGATACCCCCCTCCCGGACACAAGTGATGTCGAGCTGGCCACGCCCACCCTGGCCACTCCCCCCAGGTCAAACACAACCCTGATGCGGCCCTCAATGAACTTAAATGTGACACCCCTGTTCTACAACATTGTTCCTCCATCTTAGTGATTTTGAGATGTAAGGACCTCAACTCCCAGAATTCCCCAGCAGGTATGGCTGGCTGTGGAATTCTGGGAGTTGAAGTCTTTCTATCTTCAAACTGCCATGGTTGAAAACAGTACCACAAACTTATAATGACATCTATGAAATAAAAGCAAATGCAGAGTCAACCAAAGAACAGATATGATTCCCACCCACTCATTTCCAATGTTTATATAGGCTAAATATGTGATGAGGGCAGAATTTACTTGTTCAGTACAGTTAACCTAGCAATAGCAATAGCAGTTAGACTTATATACCGCTTCATAGGGCTTTCAGCCCTCTCTAAGCGGTTTACAGAGTCAGCATATTGCCCCCAACAACAATCTGGGTCCTCATTTTACCCACCTCGGAAGGATGGAAGGCTGAGTCAACCCTGAGCCGGTGAGATTTGAACAGCTGAACTGCAGAACGGCAGTCAGCTGAAGTAGCCTGCAGTGCTGCATTTAACCACTGCGCCACCTCGGCTCTAAGCAGGAGAATATTTAAGGAAGGAATTCTGAGGCGTTTCCACTCCAAAAAACCCAAAAATAAATAAAATATTTCAATTATGAGGTCCTGAACACTGATGATGTTCCTTACTTTGGTAATGAAGTGTCTGGAAGAAAACAGCCAAGCTCAAGAGGATAACAGAATAACAGAGTTGGAAGGGACCTTAGAGGTCTTCTAGTCTAACCAACTACTCAGGCAAGAAACCCTAGACCATTTCAGACAAATGGTGGTCTAATCTCTTCTTGGAAACCTCCAGTGTTGGAGCACCCACAACTTCTGGTGGCAAGTCATTCCACTGATGAATTGTTCTAGCTATCAGGAAATGTCTCCTTAGTTCTAGGTTGCTTCTCTCCTTGATTAGTTTCCATCCGTTGCTTCTTATTGAACCGAAAGACAACTCTAAAAGTTATTACACAGGTGGGACCTTCTAGGAAGCTATCTTGTTCAGCTGCACAAGACCCAACCAGGAAGAACATTTTGTCAAGGTGCCAGCAAGGTTGAACTAGCCACTTTACTTACCCTGCACTATCCCCCATGGATATTGGCGTGCCCTCATCATTTTATTTCCTATCTTGATTTCTTCTGTGCTGCCAATGATGGCAAAAGGTAAATGAGCCTGGAGCACCCCAAAGAGAGAGAGAGAGAGAGAGAGAATTCAACTTCAATATTAGTTGATGTATCAGACATTATAGGAAGGAGTCACAATTTCATCAAACTTGGGTGGATTTTACGGTTCATCCCTATAGCAATAGACTACAATAAGGTAATACTTCGCATACATGGTTAAATCTGTAAATCATACCTCTCCACTTGCATTTTATTTATTAATTGTTATTCATTTATTCATTCAATTTCTACAGTTGGCCAATTCAACCAAGTGACTCTGGTGGGTTGCAGTTCAAAAATTATAAGAACCATTAAAACAAAAACAATAAACCAGTAAAAGCATCTAGAAAACTTTAGTAGATTTGTTGGTATTTTTATTCCCCCCCCCCCGCTCTATTCATGTAATATCTATGTTAATTTAGTTAGTTATGTTTACTAATGATAGTTCAATTAAAAAATAAACTAAAATAAAAATATACTTTCAAAATTGTGGATGAAGAAAGGAACAATAACAATAACAAGGAAGTCCTGCCTGAAAGTCTGGACCTGGGTACTTGAGAGACCGCCTGCTGCCAATCACCTCCACTAGACCGATTAGATCCCACAGATTAGGCCTCCTCCGAATTCCATCCGCCGGCCAATGCCGACTGGCGACTACCCGGAGGAGAGCCTTCTCTGTGGCTGCTCTGACCCTCTGGAACGAGCTCCCCGTGGAGATTCGAACCCTCACCACCCTCCAGGCCTTCCGCAAAGCTGTTAAAACCTGGCTGTTCCGACAGGCCTGGGGCTAAAGAGCTGTTGCCCCCATCTCGAATGGTATGACTGTTGTGTGTTTTTAAATTATGTATTGTTATGTTTTGTTTTTTATTTTTTGTCTGTACCCCCCCTTCCCTGATTTGATTTGTTAGCCACCCTGAGTCCCCTTCGGGGGAAAAGGGCAGCATATAATATAATAATGAAATGAAATGAAATGAAATGAAATGAAATGAAATGAAATGAAATGAAATGAAGTCTAGAACAGAGATCAGGTGTGAATCTTTTTTTCCAATGACCCAAAGGTGTTTTTTTCAAGAGGCAACTGGACTTTCTAATTTTTCTTTGAAGAGGTTTCGCTTCTCATCCAAGAAGCTTCTTCAGCTTCTCTCAGACGCTTCTTCAGCTTCTCTCAGAACTGAAGAAGCTTCTTGGGTGAGAATCGAAACCTCTTCAAAGGAAAAACCAGAAAGTCCAGTTGCCTCTTGAAAAAACACCTTTGGGACAACCAGGACCTGGATGATGGAGAATCCCCATAGACTTTTTTTCCCCCAAATGCAATATTTAAATCCAGAAGTGATTATGTTTATTGCGGTATTATCTTACGTTCATGGTTCCATTGATTTCTGACACGGATTCATCGTCGGTAGGGAATTGGTAGATTTGCACTCCGTTGCTCACGAGTTCACTGGTGATCTTAATTTTGAATTTGGTCAGCTCGCTCTTGGAGATAGCGTCGGATTTGGCAATAATAGGAATGATATTCACCTGCAGGGAATCCCAACGGAGAGAAAAGAGGCATTCTGAACATTTAAACGACATGAAGTTTGATTGCATGAAAATTCCCAGAGTTAAGACGCGATGTTCCAGAGCAGGGAAAAAAACAGATGGCTTTCTCTTTTACATTATTTTTGGAGTTTAAAAAGATATATGTAGAGAGAAAAGAATTAAAACTGAATAGGAAATATACACACATACCCTATTTCCGTGAAAATAAGACCTCCCCGGATAATAAGCCCAATCGGGCTTTTGAGCGCATGCGCTAAAATAAGCCCTCCCTGAAAATACTGCAACACAGCAGCAGCCATTAGTTGACAATGCTCACCACCTCCTGCACCTCAAAAATCATAAGACCTCCCTGAAAATAAGGCCAAGCGCTTATATCTGGGTACTTGAGAGACTGCCTGCTGCCAATTACCCCCACTAGACCGATTAGATCCCACAGATTAGGCCTCCACCAAATTCCATCCGCCGGCCAGTGTCGACTGGCGACTACCCGGAGGAGAGCCTTCTCTGTGGCTGCTCCGACCCTCTGGAACGAACTCCCCGTGGAGATTCGAACCCTCACCACCCTCCAGGCCTTCCGCAAAGCCCTTAAAACCTGGCTGTTCCGACAGGCCTGGGGCTAAAGAACTGTTGCCCCCGTCTCGAATTGGTATGACTGTTGTGTGTTTTTAATTATGCATTGTTTTGTGTTGTTTTAATTTTTTGTTTGTATCCCCCTTCCCTGGTTGAGTTGTGAGCCGCCCTGAGTCCCCTTCGGGGGAAAAGGGCAGCATATAAATAAAATCAACATTCAACATTCAACATACATATCGGGCGTCAAAAGAAAATAAGACCCTGTCTTATTTTCGAGAAAACACGGTATAATTCTTTGCTTGGGAAGCAAGGTTTTGGTTAGTGTTCCATTCCTTTTCCCTACATTTCTACCCCAAAACAGGATAGCCTATGGCTGCAATGAGCTTCACATCGACATTCACCAGCTTGGGGTATGCAGGTCATGGATAATTGATGGCACAATCAGGTTCCCTGTGCCAGTTCTGATTCAATTCAAGATTATCCATTCTGAACCGCTGGAATCACCCAAAACTTTTCTTGAAGAAAAATCATTGTGTAATAAATAACACGTGGGAAAGACCTCGGTAGATGGGACAAAGAGAAGCTGATTAAGGAATGGCCAGATAAGAGACAGAAGAACCCAGAGCTGAACAGAGGTTCCAAAGAGACCCTCCCTAGTTTCTTTAGCTGTAAAGCAGGAGGGGGGAAAGGATGTACTTTCAGATTTGCAAGATTGAAGGCAGCCAGTTGGGGTAAACCAGATGTCAGGCCTGCAGCCATCTTTTCTTTTGGATCTTTGGCCCGCCACGCTTTCTATTATTCTACTATGCATTTTCTAGTGTGGGAAAATGGGAGGGGGGATTGTATAAGAAGTGAGATGGTATGTAGCCATAACAACATTCTTTCTAGAAAGCCAAGGTCATCTTTTGTCTCTGCACCTCTGCACCTGACCGGATCTGGGTGGGTGGAACTGTCAGCGTGCCAGCGTGAGATTGGACAATGTGATGGACTTTAGGGTGTGGGGGGCAAGATCTTGAACTTTCAACTGGGTGGGGAAAACTGGGAAGCTTTCAGATTCGGGTTTTCCCAGGTGTGCCAACATGGCTCTCTTCATAAATTGGAACTTTGAGGAATCCTTTGCCTTGGACTCTAATTTAATTTTGGATGCTATTTGGAACACCAGATAGGAGTCAAAACCAGGTGACCTAATGCTAAATTTATAGGGAAGTTACATTAACAGAAACTTACAAGTCTGAAAGTCCCACCATCACTTTACAGCCTGAGGACTTAGAGAAGGATCCCTTCTGAGATGATTGCCCCACCCATTATTCAGCGTGGGCTAGGCTATCTCTTATCTGGTCGCTCCCTTGGCTGAGTCTCTTGGCTCAATCTTCCAATCTTCTTTCCCCCCAAATAGCAACAGACGTCCTTAAACTTGCTGCTGGATTCTATTTAAGCAGGACCAGTGGTGGATTTCAAATTTTTTTAGAACCTCTTCTGTAGGTGTGGCCTGCTTTGTGGGAGTGGCTTGCCAGCCATGTGACTGGGTGGGAGTGACTTGCCGGCCATGTGACTGGATGGGCATGGCCAACTTGTAAAATGTGGTGAAACTCACTTAACAACGCTCTTGCTTAGCAACCAAAATGTTGGCTCAGAAACTCTGGCATTTGAAGCACACAAGTCTTAAAGCTGTCAAGTTATAAGACCCTTGCTCCCCTAACCCTTTAGAAAAAAAAACCCAGGGGTGTTCAAACTTGACAGCTTTAAGACTTGTGAACTTCAACTCCCAGAATTCCTCCTCCAGTCATGTTGGCTCAGGAACTCTGGCATTGAAGCGTGCAAGTCTTAAAGCTGTCAAGTTACAAGACCCTTGCACCCCTAACCCTTTAGGAAAAAAAAACCCCAGGGGTGTTCAAACTTGACAGCTTTAAGACTTGTGGACTTCAACTCCCAGAATTCCTCCTCCAGTCATGTTGGCTCAGGAACTCTGGCATTGAAGTGTGCAAGTCTTAAAGCTGTCAAGTTACAAGACCCTTGCACCCCTAACCCTTTAGAAAAAAAAACCCCAGGGGTGTTCAAACTTGACAGCTTTAAGACTTGTGGACTTCAACTCCCAGAATTCCTCCTCTCGCTCTTCATCTTGATGATGTGTGGACAGGTGGGGTGAGGGAGCTGGAACCGGTTCTAAACGGCACTGTAGATTTGTGGAACCTCTTCTATAGAAGAGCTTAGAACTGGCAGGAACCCACCCCTGAGCAGGACTGAATGGAGATTACCAACTGCACCCAAACAACACAATGAATTATATCCCACTTATCAAAGTATAGAAGGCACCACAGAAGTGGACTTTGGGGGGGGGGTGTCACATGGGCTAAGGTCATGGACAAGAAGACCTTCTCATCAGCTGCACCTTGCACGTCCTACCTTACTGTCCAGTTTCTTCATGGTGACCAAGTCCAAGGACTTCAAAGAATGTCCCGTGGGAGCGATGAAGTACAAGCAAGCGTGGACCCTGGAATCGTGATAATTATGCAGCACCCGTCTAATTTTCAACTCCTCTTGAAGGTAGGATTCAAATTGGGTGTCGATGAACTCCACAATGGGTTTATAGCTTCATGAAAGAAAGAAAAAATGGGGAGACAGAACGTGTGTTAATTCTTTTCCGTTGCTTCCTACATAGAAGAAAAGCTTCTTTTGAGCAACTTCTTTTGTCTGATGTTCTCCAGATGGTTGGTGAGTTCTACCAGTCCCAGAATTCAAGACTGGACATGAGGAAATGTCACCCATGTCAACTCACTTTCCTGTTCAGAGCTTCATCTGAACTGATCTAAGGGGTCCAGTTCGGATTTAGCCAACAAAGCACTAACAGATTTGGCTCTCAAGAATATAATGAAATAACAGAGCTGGACGAGACCTTGGAGGTCTTCTAGTCCAACTCCCCCTGCTCAGGCAGGAAACCCTCTACCATTTCAGACAAATGGCTGTCCAATTTCTTCTTCAAAACTTCCAGAGTTGGAGCATTCACAATTTCCGGTGGCAAGTTGTTCCACTGCTTACTGGTTCTCACCGTCAGGAAATTCCTCCTTAGTTCTAAGGTTGCTTCTCTCCTTGATCGGTTTCCACCCATTGCTTCTTCTCCTGTCTTCAGGTGCTTTGGAGACTAGGCCAACCTCTTCCTCTTTGTGGTGGCCCCACCCATATCGGAAGACTGCCACCCTTAGTCCTTTCCTTCCTTAGGCTAGACATACCGTATTTTTCGGACTATAAGACGCACCGGTGTATAAGACGTACCAAGATTTCGAAGAGGCAAGTAAGGGGAAAAAAAGAGTTTTGTCCTCCCTGGCCCCCAGGAGCCCTCTGCAGGCTTCAGCAGGTCTAGGGGAAGGCAAACACGGCCCCGTTTTTGCAAAAAATGGGCTGCTTTTTGCAAAAATGGAAGCATTTTTACCTTCCTCCAGCCCTGCTGAAGCCTGCTGGGGGCTGGGGAAAGGCAAAAATGCCTCTGTTTCTGTGAAAAATGGCCTGTCTTTCACAAAAAATGGGATGTGGGAGCAGGGCTTTTTGAAGGCCAAAAATGGATTTACTCAGTGTATAAGACGCACCGACATTTCCGCTCTCTTTTAAGGAGGGGTGGGAAGGTGCGCCTTATACTCTGAAAAATACGATATGTAGCTCCCGTCAAAATGAATCTAGCCAGAAAATAAGTCCTGGTTTCTATTTCACCACGGACAAGTCCTACTCACCTGTCCTCTTTGTTAATCTGGTCACCGAAGCCCACCGTGCTAACAATGGTCAGCTTCAGATGAACATTGCTTTCCTGCAAGTCGTAGGAACTGGATTTCAGTTGAACGCCTGGCTGGGAATGAGAAGCTGGGTCTCCTTCGAACTTGGTGTTGAAGAGCGTATCCATCAACGTCGACTTCCCGAGACCTGTTTCTCCTTTGGTGGGGGGGAAAACACACACACACACACACACGTTTTATTTTAAAAGGACTCCAAAACGTACGACGGCATTTAAGAAATAAAAGCAAATGCAGAGTGACCCTGTCAGAGTTTGTTGCATAAATTCAAATCCAGAAGCACACACAGATAATGGATTCAGCTGGATTCATTAACTTCTTTATCTACATAAGAATAGATGAATAAATGTACAATACCAACAGGTGGTTTTTCCAAGTAAACACAAGGCAGGAGAGTTACAAGCAGTTAGTTTCATTTTCAGCAGAGAAACCCAAACAGACTGCTAGTTTACATCTCAGAGCAGCAGACTGCTTCCTTCTTAAGTTTCTGTTTCAATTCTCGGCACAGACTCAGTTTCATTTAAGCCCCCATTGGCTGACTTAGTTGCTATGCCTATTCATTGGCCGACCCCGTTCCCATGTCTCTCCCAGTCATGAATATTTTAACATACCCAAAGAGCAGATGTGATTTTTATTCCCTTTCCAATATTTACATAGGCTAAATTATGTGATGAGAACGGTATTTGCTGGTATACAATACAGTTTACGCAAGCAGGAGAATTTTTACTGTTTTAAAGAAGGAAATTCTGAGAGGTTTCCACCCCAATAAACAATAAATATTTGAACAATGTGGTATTCTTAGCACGGATGATGCTCCTATTTTGGTAATGAAAAGTCTGTCAGAAAACAACCAAGCTCAGAGAATAACAGAATAAAAGAATTGGAAGGGACCCTGGAGGTCTTCTAGTCCAACCCTCTGCTCAAGCAGGAAACCTTAGGCCATTTCAGACGAATGGTCGTCCGATCCCTTTTTTAAAAAAAATCTCCAGTGTTTCAGCATCTATAACTTCTAGAGTCCACTGATTAAGGGCCAACAGTTCAACCCTGAGCTAGAAATATTTTCTTCTATCGGTATCTTAATAATATCCAAAACAACAAACGGTTTGCAGGATGAGGTTAGAATTTTTTTTTTAAATGCACTTCCGTTTCAAAAATAAAAAAGTTTCTTCTTTCTAATTTTAGAATCAAACCCATTTGTGTAGCTATGTGGCTCCCTCAAATCCAAACAAAATTAAATGTAGTAGCACGTTGTGGGTTTTTTTTCCCCTCCCCCCTACTCTTTTCTTTATTTTTTTTAATGTTAGGATAATAATTTACTGACATCCATTTCCCGCATCACTGAACACGGCAAAATTTGCCCTCAAGAAATGGGGGAAGGTAGGAAGACCTAAGCTATTCAAAATAGAAATGGCATTTCCAAGCACCGAGACATATACGCACAAACACGCATACAAGATCTCAAATCAAAGCGAAAAGGTCAGAAAAGGAAACACCGATGTATGGATTTTGGAAAAGGAATTTTAAGATTGCGATAGAAGCATTTAAAGAATTTATTTGGATTTTTTTTTAAGTAACTATGTTGTTTGTTATTTTTAGATTCCTTACACTTGCTGTTTTCCCCTTCTGCACATATATGTATATATAGAGAGAGATAGGTGCAATGTTTCTTTTATTCAATATCTTGTTTGTATCTGGCTCCAGGAATGCAGTCAATGAGTTTGAATTTAGCAAAAGAAAATGCGATCCCACCCTCCCCCCCCCCGATTGGGTTTTAAGACATCCATCAGCTCTCTCAGCCCCGGTGTGAGCTCGAAACCTTTTGCAAAGCCGGTTAGTTGAAACGTTACACAAAATGATTGCCTCTATTAAGCGATTCAGCGGTTAAAAGCCATCCTTCCATCCAGCGGGTTCTAAAAATGATTTTTAGCTGGTGGTGGAGCCGTAAAGTGGCACTTAGAAGCATTTAATTGATAAAAGCAAAAATGCCAAGGCAACACATGCAGAATGCAGGTATGTAATAAAAATATATATATGATAATCTTCCATCTGGATAATCCGTAGCTTTTCGGAAGAATTTCATTTTTTTTTACATCATTTCCCCCCCCTCCCTGCAAGGCAGACGAAGAGGCAGAACCCACAGCGAGGGGTGGAAGGGAGCCACGAGACAGGCACATTTTTACACCCAAGAGCTGAAAATGATCTTTTTTTTTAATTTCAACTTTCTCTCATCAAGACATGTCATATCTGGGTTTATGGCCAGGAAGAGGGAATGGCTCTTTAATGAGCTACGGATTTCCTGCAACCCAATCCAGAAATTGAACATTGGAGAGGATGCAGAAAACATTAAGTCGCCTGAGGAAACAGCCCTAATCATCACTTCCAAATTGAAAGGTTTCCTGGAACCAAGACAGGGGAGGCAGTCAGATTTCCACTTCGGTGTAACCCCATCCTGGGATGGAGCCCAGCCAAGCTTCCTGCCAGAGAGGTCACCCAGGTTGAATACGACATCATCCTTCCCAGCTGGACAAAGCCAAGCCATGTTTGGCCAGAATCAAATTTAAAAAGTTGCTTTTGATGGCTTAAGGGAGGCTGTAGAAATACGGGAGATAAGAAATAAGCTTTTTTTAAAAACATATAGAACTAAGAATTGTTTATATATAATAAATAAAGGAGAGACAAGAATTCCTGTCTCTGGAATATTAAGAACTCCACCCAAACACTCAGAGCAGACAAATTGGATTGCAAAAGAACAGCCAAGAACTGATGTCGTTGTTTCCTTTTCTTTGAAATAAAAAAAGCAGGCAAAGTTCTTTACAAAAAATCAGAGTTTTTTTTTCTGGGGAAGAAATGAGAAAGAAGCTGAAAGAGAGAGAAAGGGAGGGAGGGAGGCGGGGAGAAAGAGAGGGAGAGACAGAGAAGGAGAGAGAAATAGAGAGGGGAAGAGAGAGAGAAGGAGAGGGAAAAAGAGGGAGAGAAAGAGAGAAGGAAGAGAGAGAGAAAGAAAGAAAGAGATGGAGAGACATAAAGAGAGGAGTGGGGGAGAGAGAGAAGGAGAGAGAGAAAGAGAGGGAGAAAAAGAGAAGGAAGAGACCGAAAGAGAGAAGGAGAGGGGGAGAGAGAGGAGAGAGAGAGAGAAAGAGGGAGGGAGAAAAAGAGAGAAGGAAGAGACAGAAAGAGAGAAGGAGAGGGGGAGAGAAAGAAGGAGTGGGGGAGAGAGACAGAGAGAGGGAGAGAGAGGAGAGAGAGAGAGAGAGAGAAAGAAAGAAAGAAAGGGAAAGAGAGGGAGAGATAGAGGGAGAGACATAGAGAAGGAGAGAGAGAGAGGAGAGAAAAAAGGGAGAGGGAGAGAAAGGGAGAAGGAGAAAGAGATAAAGAGAGGGAGAGAGAGAGAAAGAGAGGGAGAGAGAAGGAGAGTGGGGAGAAATAGAGAGAGAGAGAAGGAGAGAGAGAGAGAGAAAGAAAGAAAGAGAGAAAGAGAAAGAGAGGCAGAGAGAGAGAGATTCTATGAAGTTGCCCCTGGGATAAATCTCACTCAAATCAATTATTTATCTCCTTTATTTATTTATTCACTCATTCCATTTCTATTCATTAATTCATTCCGTTTCTATCGCCACTCCTGTTGCTCCGTGATACTCCGAGTTCTAAAGATATTAAAATAGTTAAAACATTTAAAAAAACATATATTAAAAAACCCCTCAGTTAAATATATATACGGCATATTTCTTTACTTGATTTCTATAAATGTACTTCCATTTGTTGATTCACGGATTATTTATTTTTTCCTTTCCTGAGGAGATTTATTTCATTTCCTTCTTTATATTTCATCTTCCACCCGAATAATTTAAAAGGATTTTTCCTCAGGAGGAGAAAAGGAACTTGGGCAGGGTCCTAAGTCCTCCCTCACCCCCACCGGTGACCTCCAGCATCTTCAAGCATCATCCAGTCATTCTTGTGTCAGAATTTCAATGCATGTAGACAGGCTTTACTAGGTCATGTCAACACAATGTGGCTGTGAAGATTTTGCAAGTTACTGGTGTGGAAACTATCTTACTGTCAGGCACAAAGAGAAGGGATTCTCTGTTAGACTGCTGCACACAAGATTTATTTTAAAAAAACCTAGTCAACTAAAATTCTGAGCTCGATTGTTTTCTTGAAGACATTTCATTACACAAACTAGGCAACATCATCAGTGCTATCACAAGTTTGGGTAAGGAAACCTGTTCTTACCCCCACTCCTCCGTCCAGGAACGAAAGCCGAAACCAACGTAAATGAGAAGGTTTCTTTTAATCAATCCAGACTCTCGTTGGCTGCAAGCCACATAAACAAGGAGATAAGCACTCTGGCAGCAAGTCCTACAAAACTTGGCAGCAATGCACACCAACTCTGGCAGCAATCCAGCCTGCCAAGTTTGTTTCTGGTTAGTCCTTAACGTTGACTTCTGCAGAAAGGCGTGGCGCAAGCAGTCTCTTTTACAATCAGGAGAGGATCTTAATGAGCATCAGCTGAGCATAATCACCTCTTGTAATTACGCCGTTGTTCTTGACGCCGAGTAGCCCTTCGACGGCGTGCATCCCGGAACAACTCACAGGTGTTTTCTGGATCACTCCCTCTTGTTTCCTCCCCACTGATCCAAGGCTCAGATGCCACCTGGTGGCCAACCAGTCTCTCCTCGCCCTGCTCGGAGTTGGCACCCTATCCAGGGTCCTCCACCTCCTCCAGGGCCGACTCATAAGACCCCTCGCTGTCGGAGTCTGGCGGCAGCTCCAACAGCTCCTGCCGGGCCACAAGAGAAACCGTATATGGAAATGTACGACTAGTGGTTTCTCCTAACTATTTGTACAAGGATTATTCTTGGTATGATTTATGTGGTCTTGTATTTTTGTTCACGGACTGCACCGATAGCAGCTAAACCGTTTTGATTGTGTACATGATGTACAGTGACAACAAAGGCTTTGAATTGAATTGAAATGTCTGCAAGAAACCAAGCAAACTCAGAGAACATCAAAGATCACACAGTCATCCTCCTCCTTCTCCTCCCATTCCTCCTCCTCTCCACTCCCACCCCCCAATTCTTCTAGCACTGATGATGTTACCTAGATGGGTCATGAAACGTCTGCAAGAAAACAAGCAAACTCGGAGAACATCAAAGATCACACAGTCATCCTCCTCCTTCTCCCATTCCTCTTCCTCCTCCTCTCCACCCCCCCCCCCAATTCTTCTAGCACTGATGATGTTACCTAGATGGGTCATGAAACGTCTGCAAGAAAACAAGCAAACTCAGAGAACATCAAAGATCACACAGTCATCCTCCTCCTTCTCCCATTCCTCTTCCTCCTCCTCTCCACCCACCCACCCCAATTCTTCTAGCACTGATGATGTTACCTAGATGGGTCATGAAACAAGAAAACAACCAAGCTCAGAGAGCATCAAGGGCCTCTCTTTTTTTTTAACCCCTGCGCTACAAATATTCTCCTTTATTGGCAACTAAGGTTCAACAGTAAATTGGTGCCGGCCAATGGAATTCAAGATGGATTGGGATTGGACCGTTTGTGGGAACGTAACGATTCTAAGCGGATGACATGCTTACCGCTGTCCCCAGTTCTGCCTGCTCTTCTTTTCCATTTAACAGCTTCATGGCGAAATGGAAACTGAAAACTGGGGTCTTTCTGTGCTCCTTCCAACACCTTATGGTGCTGTCTCTCATCTTCTCTGCTGCTCAGCTCATCCGTCCTCATCCTTAATCTCTCACCTGCCACAGGTAGCTCTACCCTGCATTTCAGGCCTGCTGTTTCATTATAACTCTCATAAATATACCAAGTGTTTGGAATGCCCAAATAATAAATGCAAAGCATGAATATTAAAAGTGCGGAGGTTTGGGTGGATATTCTTATAAATAGATGATTCATAAGACCCAAGTTAATGTTTTAAGAGCTGTGACGAGTTCTCTTTGTTCTTAATATAGCACTATCCACACGGACAGTTTCTTTTGTATTAAATTTCCTGCAGGGGCTTAACTCTCAATCCACAGCAAAATTCCACGTTAAGGAACCGGTGGGGGTACCAGAGGTCATAACTGAAAGCCACTCGCCTCTTTCAAAATATCCTACACAAGATTGACAATACACGGCCGAACATGGAAATGAATACAATGCCTACGAACAACTCAATCAATAGGAAGGCAATTCATCCTTTACATCAACATTACAGAAGGAACCCCGCAGAATTCACAATTTATTTAATGGGAAGGTTAGTTTATTGTCTTCTTCACCCCAATTAAAGTTGCGCTGCACCCATGGCGTAACTTATTCAATTGTTCGTCTTACTCAATTCAGGGAACTACCAACTCAGTCAAACAGTAAACAACAGCCTAATCAAGGAACCATCAGGACAGTGGTGGGTTTCAAAAAATTTTCGAACCTACTCTGTGGGTGTGGCCTCCTTTGTGGGAGTGGCTTGCTGGCCATGTGACCTGGTGGGAGTGGCTTGCCGGCCATGTGTTCTCTCTGTCTGTCTGTCTGTCTGTCTGTCTGTCTCTCTCTCTCTCTCTCTCTCTCTCTCTCTCTCTATCTATCTATCTATCTCCTTCCTTTTGTCTCTCTGTCCCTTTTTCTTTTTTTCTTTCATCTTTCTCTCTCACACACTTTTTCTTTCTTTTTTTCTTTCTTTCTTTATTTATTACTTCCTTTCTTTCTCTTTATCTCTCTGTGTGAGTCTCTCTCTCTCTCTGTGTGTGTGTATGTGTGTGTGTGTCAGTGGTGGGTTTCAAAAATTTTTCGAACCTACTCTGTGGGTGTGGCCTCCTTTGTGGGAGTGGCTTGCTGGCCATGTGACCTGGTGGGAGTGGCTTGCCGGCCATGTGTTCTCTCTGTCTGTCTGTCTGTCTGTCTGTCTGTCTGTCTGTCTCTCTCTCTCTCTCTCTCTATCTATCTATCTATCTATCTATCTCCTTCCTTTTGTCTCTCTGTCCCTTTTTCTTTTTTTCTTTCATCTTTCTCTCTCACACACTTTTTCTTTCTTTTTTTCTTTCTTTCTTTCTTTATTTCTTCCTTTCTTTCTCTTTATCTCTCTGTGTGAGTCTCTCTCTCTCTCTCTCTCTGTGTATGTGTGTGTGTGTCAGTGGTGGGTTTCAAAATTTTTTGGAACCTCTTCTGTAGATGTGGCCTGCTTTCCGGGTCCACTGGTGGAACCTCTTCTAACCGGTTCGGTAGATTTGACGAACCGGTTCTACCGAATAGGTGCGAACTGGTAGGAACCCACCTCTGCACCAGGATCATTTCTACCAACAGTGATAGGGTAAGCTGCAAGAATATAAATAGAGAGGAAACCCTTATTCCCTTCTAGCACTGATGATGTTACCGAGTTGGGTCATGAAACGTCAGTGAGAAAGTAACCAAGCTCAGAGAGCTCACAATTCTTTAGCTCTTCACTTAACATGAACCCTGCTAGAGTCATAAACATCGACACAATGAACATGAATTTGGCTAAAGTCTGGGAGACCTCAGAGAACAGGGTGTGCTATGGTCCATGGGGCTTATGAAGAATCGGACACAACTTAGCAACTGAATAACTAGGTAAAGGTAAAGATTCCCCTCGCAAATATGTGCTAGTCGTTCCCGACTCTGGGGGGTGGTATTCATCTCCGTTTCAAAGCCAAAGAGCCATTGCTGTCCGAAGACGTCTCCATGGTCATGTGGCCGGCATGACTCAATGCCGAAGGCACATGGAATGCTGTTACCTTCCCACCAAAGGTGGTTCCTATTTTTCTACCTGCATTTTTTAACGTGCTTTCGAACTGCTAGGTTGGCAGAAGCTGGGACAAGTAACAGGAGCTCACTCCGTTACGAGGCGCTAGGGATTCGAACCGCCGAACTGCCGACCTTTCTGATCGACAAGCTCAGCATCTTAGCCACTGAGCCACCGTGCCCCTGAATTACTAAAAAGCCACAAAAGAATAATAGAAGTTGCCCTCCGAGCTAGACACATTCCATCTCTTCCTCTCTTTGTACGTTTCTTCTCTCTTTGACCAACTCTACCTTCCTTCTTCTTCTGTCCACTCCATGCAGTGAATTTTAACCGTCTTGTAGAACAGGATCAGAGGCCAAAAGCATGGCCAAGGTAGATCAAAGGAGCATTGTCTCAGCCTTGTTTATCTACAGGGAGCAGCAGAGGAATTCATCTTTTAACACGGAATTTCCCCAAACTGGAAATGGCGGGCTTGAGAAGGCTGAGCAGAAGAGAGAGGAAAACAAACCGAAACTATTACTCACCCACACAGAGGATGTTGAAACAGAAACCATGGTTAACTGATTTGTTCACCAGCTGGTCAGGCAAGCTATCGAATCCGACGTGGCCAGAAAGAGGAACGGTCCGGCAACCTTCACCCTAAGGACAGTCACAAAAAGGATGCATGTTAATACGAAGTCTCAAAGGCTCAACTTTCGGGATAGACTTCTAGGTACGTTCCGAATTTGGGGGATTGGGGTAGATGTCAACTCATTCCAAGTCCATATTGTTGATCTCTTTTGCCCTCCCTGAATTATACATACGAGCTGAACGTGTCCCTTCTCGAAATTATCTTATGCTCTGGCAGAAGAACAGAGGAGGGAAGCTGTGGGAAAGTTGCCTTCAGGGCAGGAGTTGAGAAATAAACTACAAGAGTGATAGAAATCTAAAAACTAACTGGCCCGGAGCAACTTGTGGTAACTTTCTTGCCGTGCTCATTGGGCCAACGACAGTAGGCTCCAAAAACTAACTTCCTCCTAGGAGCTGGAGGGGAGAAGATTCCCGAGAACAGGAATTCTTATTGGAGACACCAATCTTGAGCCTAGCAGGATTGTCAATCGGGCATGGTCATAAACGATGAAATCGCAAAGCTGTGCCTGGTTTTTATGCGCATCGCCTTTTCCGCATATCAAAAGCCATGCTTGCATCGTGCCCATCATTTGCCCGCCTTGAAGCGTTTTTAGACCATAAAGCAACAGCTTTCGGCAATTTCTATCCTTCGAAAAATGCATCCAACCGTCGGGTTTCAGCCCATTAAACTGGACTGCATGATGTAATAGGCGGTTGAGGTTTATTCGATTTATATGCCGCCCTTCTCCCAAGGACTCAGGACAGCATACAACATTAAAAGAAACACATACTACAAAAGTTAAAAAGAAATTAAATAGGATATCCAAACAAATCCAATTAGAATTAACAATAACATTTTTTTAAAAAAAATGAATTAAAATCAACAATGATCAATAATTTGATTTGTTTTGTTCAGGCCAGGCTGGCTTGCTGGAAAAAGCCAACTTTTTAGGGCACGTCGGAAGGACCGGAGGTTGGGGATTATACGAAACTCCGGGGGCAGCTCATTCCAGAGGGAAGGCGTTCCCACAGAGAAGGCTCTCCCCCTAGGGGATCACTAGCCGACACTGTCTGCCCGACGGCACCCTGAGGAGGCCAACTCTGTGGGATCGCACTGGACGGTGGGAGGCTACCGGTGGCAGTAGGTGGTCTCGCAGGTACCCTGGGCCTAAGCCATGGAGCGCTTTAAAGGTCATAATTAGTACCTTGAATCGCACCCGGAAGACAACCAGCAACCAGTGCAGGCTGCCTAAAAGGGGTGTAACATGGGAGTACCTGGGTGCCCCCCATGATAACCCCCGCAGCCGCATTCTGGACCAGTTGAAGCTTCTGGGTGCTCTTCAAGGGCAGCCCCATGTAGAGAGCGTTACAGTAGTCCAGGCGAGAAAGGACGAGGGCATGGGTGACTGTGCACAGAAAGGAGTTTATAGATTAACAGAGTTGGAAGGGACCTTGTAGGTCATCTAGTCCAACCCGCCCCAACCCAAGGAGGATAGCCTGCCGACACCATTTCTAACAGAGGGCAGTCCAATCTCTTCTTGAAAGCCTCCAGTGATGAAGCTCCTACAACTTCTGAAGGCAACTTCTCTTCCATTGGTTGATTGCTGTCACCGTCAGAATATTTATCCTTATTTCTAGGTTGAATCTTTCCTTGATCAGTTTCCATCCGTTATTCCTTGTCTGGCCTTCAGGTGCTTTGGAAAATAGCTTGATCCCCTTCCTCTCTGTGGCAGCCCCTCAAATATTGGAACACTGCTCTCATGTCTCCCCTGGTCCTCCTCTTCACTAGACTAGCCAGGCCCAGTTTGCCATCTTATGGGTCAAACGTTGGGAGTTAGGATCGTGCCAGGCTAAAAGAGCAACCTGACATGTTTCAATTCCATGAAAAGACCTTATCAGAAACCAGGGACGTGCAGTCAGGGGAGGCAGGCTAGGCAGAGCCTCACCACTGTCATCATGAAAAGAAAAGAAAATGTAAAAGGAAAAAGGCAAGAGCTGAGGTCAGGCTGAGCTAGTTGATGCCAGAGTCACCATGGATGACTTTTTATGATCACTCGAGCAAAGTTAAGCAAGGGTTAAAAGCTGAACAATTCCTGACGTAGATGAGGCACGTCATTCTCCTGCCTTCTCCTGTAGAGGGTGCTTTTTTAGAGGCTTTTTTAAACAATTAAGCAGTCATCCACGGTGATGGCAGCAACTAGCCCAGCCTGACCTCAGCTCTTGCCTTTTTCCTTTTACATTTTTTTCTTTTCATGATGACAGGCAAGAGCAGAGTTGAAATCCTCTCTGAAACAGCTGGAAAAGGTACGTGTGGGTCGGAGGGAGGGGGAGGAATTCAAACTTCATCCTCCTGGTGCAACTTTGTGTGTGTGTGTGTGTGTGTGTTTGAGAGAGGAGAAAGGGAGAGAGAGAGGGAGGAAGGAGGGGGAGGGAGAAGAAAAAGAAAGAAGGAAACTTATTTAGCAAAGGAGAAAAACAAATGCTGTCGCTTTAAATCGGAAATGAGCATGCCTGGCTGTGGAATTCTGGGAGTTGAAGTCCACAAGTCTAAAAAAATTGCTGCCTCACCAGCCATAAACCTCACCGCACGTCACTGTCAGAAACGTGAACGAGCTAAGCCATTTGTAGCAAGGATTATCACTTCATTCCTTTGTTTTGCTCTTTTGCATTCATAAATCACAAATGTAGCGCGGCTACCAGGAACAAAACATTGCCTTGTGCATCAAGGAAAAGGGCGCAGGCACATCTTGCCATGGGAAAATTTTATCAGCCCCTCGATTCCTGCCGCCTTACAAAAGAAAATCACAGCTTAAGTGCGCAGGTTGTTGCAACGTTTAAAGCGATGCACGGGAAATTCAGAATGAATCAGCATCGCTTGTCAGACTTGGTGGGTTTTTAAAATGGGTGTGGACTTCAACTCCCAGAATCCCCCCAGATAGCTGACTGGAGAATTCTGGGAATTCAAGCCCACCCATCTTCCAGTCGGCAAGGTTGAGAAACCCTGCTTTATAGTATTGGATTTCCTGCTCACCATCCCTAATTCTTTCCTTTTCTCTCTGCCAAAGTTCATCATTCAATTCTGCAGGGAAAAAAACCAGCAACAACAACAAAAGAACTGTGGAAGTAACTGATAGGGGGCAGGGGGGGAAGAGAGCCGAGGTGGGGCAGTGGTTAAATGCAGCACTGCAGGCTACTACAGCTGACTGCAGTTCTGCAGTTCGGCTGTTCAAATCTCACCAGCTCAGGGTTGACTCAGCCTTCCATCCTTCCGAGGTGGGTAAAATGAGGACCCAGATTGTTGTTGGGGGCAAGATGCTGACTCTGTAAACTGCTTAGAGAGGGCTGAAAGCCCTATGAAGCGGTATATAAGTCTAACTGCTATTGCTATTGCTATAAAAAAAACCTGGTATGGTTTTCCCTACTAGCCAGACGTTTGCTGTAAGGTTCATTTACTGGGAAATATATCCAATTATAGCAGTCCAATTACAAAGCTTCCTGCTGCGGTAATTAGCACCTCTCTGCATTTTCAATCTTCAGAGCACCGCCAAATCAACTGGGTTTTTGTCCGTGCAAGGAAACGCAGCAGATTCAAAAAAAAAAATCACCCCTTGAAGCTTTGAGAAAGCAAAAGGATTCGTTTTAAGCGATGCACCAAAAACATTTTTTTTTCAGTGAATGCTTCACCTCTTAGTAACTTCTAAGTCAGATAGGGATCCTGTATCTCAAACGTCCCCAAGCCTGGAATCTTACAAACACGTTGGTTTTTGCAACCTCCACCATATCTGCGTAGACTAGGAAATTGGGGGTGGGGGGATTTTAACACCGACACGAGGGGCAGGTGAGGGATGCTTGCCTTGGGTAGAGGAAGCTGCTTGAAAGGGATCGGTTTCGAGTCGAGCAAGCATGAAACTCGCTTCCTGTGAGTGAGGTTTCCTGTGGGTGTGTGGTCGCTGTCTCCCTTCAAAAATACAGTTGGTGCTTGCTGTACATTCTAATCGTCAGCAAATATAGAAAAATTGAGTTTTCCTGACCAAACCCTTTCAGGGCCTTGCAAGAACGAAGCGAGGTTCATAGGAAGAGTAAAGAACAATATAGGTAAAAGGGAAAGGTTCCTCTCGCACATATGTGCTAGTTGTTCCTGACCCTAGGGGTCAGTGCTCATCTCCGTTTCTAAGCCAAAGAGCCAGCGCTGTCCAAAGACGTCTCCGTGGTCATGTGGCCGGCATGACTAAATGCCGAAGGCTCACGGAACGCTGTTACCTTCCCACCAAAGGTGGCTCCTATTTTTCTACTTGCATTTTTTACGTACTTTCAAACTGCTAGGTTGGCAGAAGCTGGGACAAGTAATGGGGGCTCACTCCGTTATGCAGCACTAGGGATTCAAAACACCAAACTGCCAATCTTTCTGACCGACAGGCTCAACATCTTAGCCACTGAGCCACCGCATCCCAAAGAACAATATAGACATTAACAATTGCAACAGAAAGGAGTAGATGGAAGGGTCAGGAGCAGTTTGGCTATTTCCCACTACTGTCGGCCTAGCGTGGTCTTCCTGAATCCAAGTAGACCACAAGCAAGTTCTCCAAATCCCCCAAGGGCAGGGCA
The DNA here is from genome assembly GCF_051295495.1 of Thamnophis sirtalis. Lineage (NCBI taxonomy): Eukaryota > Metazoa > Chordata > Lepidosauria > Squamata > Natricidae > Thamnophis > Thamnophis sirtalis. The sequence goes on along the minus strand of NW_028261393.1, from coordinate 53,260,514 downwards.
AGAAGTCATAGAGTGGAAGCCCCTTAAAAGGGAGATGCAATTCAGAAGGAAGGAGAAATTTTTTGTCAGTGAGAAGAATTAACCAATGGAAGAGCTTGGATCTAAAAGTTGTAGGATGCTCCATCACTGGAGGTTTTCAAGAAGAGATTGGACAAGCATTTGTCCAGACTGATGTAGGATCTACTGCTTGAGCAAGAGGTTGGCTTATAAGACCTCCATGGTCCCTTCCAACTCTGTTATTCCGTTGAGAGTCAATCTGGTAGTCTGCCTGGTTGGCTAAATCCAGGGAGAACGAAGATGGGTCTACAGCCGATTCTCCAAATCATCTGAGATTGGGACAAGAAAGAGTGGAAACTCCTTAAAGAGAGACCCAACCGAGAAGGACGGACAAATTTCCTGACAGGGAGAAGAATGAGCCATGGTGGCGCAGTGGTTAAATGCAGCACTGCAGGCTACTGCTAGATCAGCAGTTCAGCGGTTCAAATCTCACCGGCTCAGGGTTGACTCAGCCTTCCATCCTTCCGAGGTGGGTAAAATGAGGACCCAGATTGTTGGGGGCAATATGCTGACTCTCTGTAAACCGCTTAGAGAGGGCTGAAAGCCCTATGAAGCGGTATATAAGTCTACTGCTATTGCTATTGCTATTGCTATTGAATCGGTGGAATGGCTAAAACCTCCAGATGTTGTGATTGCTCCATTGTTGGAGGCCTTCAAGAAAAGGGCATCCATTTGTCTGGATTGCAATAAGGTCTTCTCGCCTTGGGCAGGCGAGTCGGACTAGAAGACCTCAAGGTCCTTTCCAACCCTTTGATTCTAAGACACACCAAAGGTCCACACATCGGAAGGAGAATCAGATTTTTGTTTCCATAATTTAAAGCTATAACTGAGTCACCTTCTGCTTTGGCGATATTCCTCAGCGGGCTTCAATCGGGAAAGGAGCCCAAATTCACTAGAACACGTGCTTTGCCCGAGACAGTTTCCACGGATATCGTAAAAATTTAGTCACAGTCCCAGGATGTATTTACTGTCATGATTTAGTGAGACAACTCGAAGAACGGAAAACATAACTGTTCAATTGGCTGCTGCAACATTGGCCATTGCGCAATATTGGAAAAATTAAGAGCCTCCATCACTAAGTCTATGATGAGATTGTTGCTATGGGAGAATTGATGTATAAAACATGGGAGATGGCGAGATATACTAGAAACCTTTCTTTCAATTTGGGAAACGGCTACTGTACTCTTTCCCCCCCCGCAAAATGTATTAGATCAAATATTCCTTCTTGTTTACCTCTAGTATATTGTTCAATCTATTCTTGGATCTTTTTAAGGAGGCTGGTTAATTTTGCTGGAGGTGTTTTTAATTTTCAGGTATTGCATTTTTACGCTCTGTTATTGTTTTGATTGCATGTGTTATTAGCTATTGCAACATTTCTCTTAAGGTTAAGAGGTGTGGACTTCAATTCCAGGAAATCCCTAGCCAGCCCTACTGGCTGGGGAATTTTGGAAATTGAAATCCACATATCTCAACCTTGCCAAAGTTGATAAAAATCCTGCTGTAAAAAAAAAGAATTCTTTCTGAATTTCCTACGCACCAGTTTTACATTGCAGCCACACACACATACACTTAAATTGTAAATCTGCTTCAAAGGGCAGCAGAAGTGGGGGTGCTGATGAAACTTTCCCGTGGTACAAAGTGCACCCATTTCCTTGATGCTGGAGGAAATTTCATGCTGGCTGGGGAATTCTGGGAGTTGAAGACCGCACGTCTTAATGTTCCTCAGGGGTGAAAAACACTGATGTGTCGCCAAGACATGTATCCCTCAAGCTGCATCAGTGATCTGGTTCATTCTCTAAGCAAAATTAGCAAAATAAAGTCCATTTTCCAGCAGAACTGGGAAAGTCTGCCATGGGTATCTTAGCCACGCTAGCTGGCCCCCGAGGTTAAAATTCTGAGCTCAACTATCCAATGCTTTTCCCTTGGTATAAAGTAGTTTCCTTCGATTTTTCCTCACTCTCCTCCTTCCACAAAGTTCATGCCAAGAAAAGCAAAAGTCATTTTTTCCCTCCCTTCCCACCATCTCTAATTTGATGTGCCCCGTTACGACCAAGGTTCCTGCCATCAAAACTACAAGTTCCCTTTTTTTTATTTTTTTGAGAAAACGGAAGATTTGTACAAAGGAGGCTTAGGGGAAGCGTTTCACTTTTGCAGCCAGGCTGCTAAATTAAAAAGCGTTTCATGGAAGAATTTATTGTGATCCGCTTCTCTTTTCATTGAAAGAAAGTTAACAAGGTAAAAGAAATACAACTGTGAGGAAGAATAGTGACTAAGAAATAGAAACGCAAATAAGACTCTTGGTGACAATGGTTATGAATGCATTTGCAAATTCATAAAAATGACACCACAATCACCTCTTTCCACAAGTTTTCTAATCATCAGCCCCAAATCAGAGGTGGGTTCCTACTGGTTTGGATCGGTTCGGCTGAGTAGGTAGTAATTCGGCTGGCCACGCCCCTGAACCATTTCTATCGGCAGCACCAGTGGTGGGATTCAACCAGTTCGCACCTATTCGGGAGAATTGGTTGTTAACTTTCTAAGCAGTTCAGAGAACCGGTTTTTGGAAGAAATCTCCTTTTGTTTTTCCCCCCACTTTACAGGGCTAATCCTGTAAGGAAGGCAGGAAGGAAACATTCTGGTGTTGTTTCTAGCCTCATCTTTATTGCTCTGCTTACAGAAACTGCCTCTCCAGTTAACCCTTATTACCATTGTAACAGCTAAGGCGAAGCGCGCCCATTGACGTGCGTGACATTGAGTTGGCCATGCCCACCCAGTCACATGACCACTGAGTTCCGCCTACCCAGCTGGTCATTAGGGCAGAGAACCGGTTGTTAAATTATTTGAATCCCACCACTGGGCAGCACCATAAGCGCCACCGTCTTATTTTTTGCTTCTGCGCATGCACAGAAGCATTTTTTTACTACTGCGCATGCCCGTGTAGCATACATCAAGAACGCACCCATTCAAAGCGCATCCCTGAGCAAACCAGCAATAGAAGAAGCCGGAATCCACCCCTGCCCCAAATGATCAACTCGTAAGTTCATTTTTTTTTCTTTTTCCAGCAAAAAGTCGATAAGGAGTTTCCACTCCAGCCACCAAGGAATGTAATAGAGATCATTGTAGTTGATCTTTCTCTAAACAAACTGGATAATTTTGCTACCTCTGCTATTTCTTATCATCTTCCTTCAAATCCTAATGCTGCACAGAGAAGCGTTTCTCCACCTGGTCGACTTGAAGAGGTGGGGCTTTTAATTCCCAGAATTCCCCAGCCACCATGGCTGGCAAGGGCATTCTGGGAGTTGGAGTCCATACCTCTTCAACTTGACAAGGTGGAGAAAGACTGCTATGGAGAGGTCCAGTGTATTGCACAAAGACCGTCTTATTGGAGGTCAGGGATTAAGAAACTTTTGCACTGATCTTTCCAACAGAGAATCTGAAAGTCTGTAGAGATTCTTAAGTCATCCCCGTCATGGTTGTCCCAAAGGTGGTTTTTCAGAGGCAATTGGACTTTCTTGTTTTTTCTTTCAAGAGGTTTCACTTCTCATCCAAGAAGCTTTTTCAGCTCTGACTGGATGGTGAGGAATGGAAGGACTGATATTCCTTGCAGACAACTGGTCCTTTGCATCCTTTTGGAGGGTCCTCGAAGCCCTTGGAGGTTTATCTCTAAGGTCACCTGAATGGTGCAAATGGTTCTTGCAGTCTGCAATTGTTTTCCCCTCTGGAAATCCATTCCTGCTCCCACCTGATTCCAAGGGTGTCCGTCCCAAATTGTACAGCTGAAGGTCTATAGAGATTCTCTGTCATCCAGGTTGTCCCAAAGGATATAAAATTTGGGATGGACACCCTTGGAATCAGGTGGGATAGGATTTGCAGAGGGAAAAATTAAAAAGAGTACAGGAACCAGGAAAACTAACTCGGGTGATCCTGAAAACATTGAAGTGCTTCAACGACCCTCTAAAAGGACACAAATGACCAGCTGTCTGCAAGGAATATAAATCCTTCCAATCTCCACCATCCAGTCAGAGCTGAAGAAGCTTCTTGGGAGGAGAAGTGAAATGTCTTCAAAGAAATCAAAACAAAACAAGAAAATCCAGTTGTCTCCTGAAAAAGCACCTTTAGGACAACAGAGAATCTAGTTTCCTTACCCAGCTCTCTAAACAGAACAACTTAGTAGCTATAAACCTTCTTGGAATATAGAAACCCCCACAAAAGTTGAGGAAAAAATTCATTGGTCTGGTTCAGTGGTGGGATTCAAATAATTTAACAACCGGTTCTCTGCCCTAATGACTATCTGGGTAAGTGGGGCTCAGTGGTCATGTGACTGGGTGGGCGTGGCCAACTCAATGTCACTCACGTCGATGGACGCTTGGCCTTAGCTGTGACAATGTAATAAGGGTTAACCAGAGAGGCAGTTTCTGTAAGCAGGGCAATAAAGATGAGGCTAGAAGCAACACCAGAATGCTTCCTTCCTGCCTTCCTTACAGGATTAGCCCTGTAAAGTGGGGAAAAAAACAAAAGGAGATTTCTTCCAACAACCGGTTCTCTGAACTACTTAGAAAGTTACCAACCGGTTCTCCCGAATAGGTGCGAACCGTCAGAATCCCATCACTGGTCTGGTTGGTCTCCAGCTGCTAATGAGCCCCCTCCATTTCTTGCCGTGACAACACAAACATTACATGAGTCAGGGTGCCTTTCCCCCCTCTCCTCTGCCAAATCATAAATGAGTTATTTGACTGGGTTAAAAGGAAACTAAATATTCTTATCGCTTTCACCAAGGTAACCCTTTAAAAAAAAGAGAAAGAAAGAGCCAGTTAAACAAAAGCCTTGGGTAGGTCAATAATTGTTGCTGGTTATCTTCAAAAGACAAGGCATGTTAGCAAGACCTTGCTTGAGAATTGGTCCCCGAAGAAATCTCGACGACAGAAAAAGATCACTTTCTGTAACCGTGGTTCGTCCATGAGGCCAATGTGGAGAAAAGACAGGACACGATCTTTCTCGGGATGGAGCGACCCAGATTGGGGGTCTGAGAGCCCCTTTTATTGAGATAGGACAAAGGCAGGAGGAGCAATAGCATGTGATTAAAAACAGCCTGTAAAAGTACAATTTCTAATCTGCTCATGGAAGTTCTGTCTATATATGGTCAAATCCTGGGCGTCATTGGTAGGGCACATCTCAGGATGTTATGTTATGAACTATCAGGATGTTATGGAGTTTTAGGAGTTTGTTTTCTCCTGTGTGGTTCAGCGTGGCTCTGCATGCCCCGTTATGAACTGGGCCATGGGTGACCCACACTTACACAAGGAACTAGATTACAACAACTTTCCAAAAACAGGATCTACCACTTTCCTCTGACTCACTTAACCCTTCCAAAATTGTACCAGCCAACATTCAGATTTTTAGTGGCAATGTCTGTAATACAGACCATCCTCGTTACTTAAAAGGATGAATCAAACCCAACATTCTTCTCCAAGTGAAAGCCAACAGCAGCCTACAACAGCCCAGGTTGCTTCTGAGCACAAAGACTCCGCACGCGTGTTGTGTACTTAATTTATGACTCAGAGAAACCACGGCGTGTCTACAAGGCTGACCTATTTCTCCTCATTTATTAGAACAGAAGCGTTCCTGGAGCCAACTTTTAAACCCTTTGGTTCATATTGTGAGTAACCAGAGATGTGAGAAGATGGGGGCTGGGCTCAAGAAATTCAAAGACGCTTGCTCCTGGGGAGGAAAGCGATGGAAAATCTAGACCGCATCCTAAAAAGCAGAGACATCACCCTGCCAGCAAAAGTGTGTATAGTCAAGGCTGTGGTTTTCCCAGGTGAAATGGATGGCTGTGAAGGCTGGACCATAACAAAGGCTGAACGCCAAAGAATGGAGGCCTTTGAACTATGATGCTGGAGAAGACTCCTGCAAGTTCCTTGGACGGCAAGCGATCCAATCAGTCAGTCCTAGAGGAAATCAACCCTGATTGCTCTTCAGAAAGCCAGAGCCTGAAGATGAAACTCAAATACTTTGGCCACCTAATGAGAAGGAAGGACTCACTGGAAAAGAGCTGGGAAAGATGGAGGGCAAAAGAAGAAGGGGATGGCAGAGAATGAAGTGGTCGGATGGAGTCACCGAAGCAATCGGCGTGAGTTTAAATGGACTCCAGAGGATGGTAGAGGATAGGAAGGCCTGGAGAAACGTTGTCCATGGGGTCGCGATGGTTCAGACACAACTTTGCAACTAACAACAAAGAGACTTGACCCGTCCACTAAAAAGACTCAGAGGTTGCCCCGCTTTCCAACGATTGGCATTCTGAGACAAGCTGCCAACAGGAAGATGAACCAGAACCACAAGTGGGTTCTTTCAATTTGTCAACTCTGCCAACACAACAAATCAGCTACTGATGGACAAGGATACACCAATAATATGTCAATCTTCTGCCTCTTAGCACATGGGTGAGTTATAAAACTATTGCCCAGGTCTCTCTCTGACCAAGGACATGCAAGAGGCCAACTCGATGGAATGGCCCAAAGACGTTGACACTAGGAAAAAATGTAGACAAGGGCAACTAAGATGATTAAGGGGCTGGAGGCTAAAACACATAAAGAATGGTTGCAGGAATTGGGTGTGTCTAGTCTAGTGGGAGGACATGTTAACAGTGTTCCAATATTTGAGGAATTGCTGCCCTAAAGAAGAGGAGGGTCAACCCATTCTCCAAAGCTCCTGAAGGCGGAACAAGAAACCATGGATGGAAACTCATCAAGGAGAGAAGCAATCTAGAACTGAGACATTTCCTGACAGTGAGGACATTAATCAGTGGAACGACTTGTCTCCAGAAGTTGTGGGTGCTCCAACACAACTTTTTAAAGAAGAGGTTGGACAACCCTTTGTCTGTAATGGTAGAGGGTCTCCTGCTTAAGCAGGGGGTTGGACCAGAAGACCTCCAAGGTCCCTTCCAACTCTGCTTCTTCTCCATGACAGGGAAGACCACGATGATTTGACCCTTCCGGGTGGTAATGAGTTCCTTTCTTTGCTGGCTGCTTCCCCTTCCTAGCCCTGGACTTCCATGAGTCACGCTCGAGAATGAAAACCATCTCTGTGTGCGATGCATCTGCTTGTCGCCTGTCAAAAAGCGACATCAATCAAGGCAGGAGATGGAGGCTTCTCTGCCTGCAGGCAGAGCCCCGAATCTCATAATTATCTCTTGTTGCCTGCTAAACTTTAGAGCGTTACATAAGCATCGTGATGGGAGGCTGGCATGCTACAGACAGTGCATACTTGGTGATGCCATTTTTGGCATGACGGGCAGCGTGCAGCCTGCCAAGCGTTTTACCCAAGGAGAGACGGTGAACGCAAAGACTGAATTCAGAGCTGCATCCAATTCTAACACCCTTCTACAATCTTAAATCTGTTACACCCCTTCCCATCACTCAGAAGGCCAATACAATACAATACAATATAATACAATACAATAGCAGAGTTGGAAGGGACCTTGGAGGTCGTCTAGTCCAACCCCCCTGCCTAGGCAGGAAACCCTATACCGTTTCAGACAAATGGCTATCCAACATCTTCTTAAAGACTTCCAGTGTTGGGGCATTCACAACTTCTGGAGGCAACTTCTGTTCCACTGATTAATTGTTCTAACGGTCAGGAAATTTCTCCTCAGTTCTAAGTTGCTTCTCTCCTTGATTAGTTTCCACCCATTGCTTCTTGTCCTGCCCTCAGGTGCCTTGGAGAATAGCTTGACTCCCTCTTCTTTATGGCAGCCCCTGAGATATTGGAACACTGCTATCGTGTCTCCCCTAGTCCTTCTTTTCATTAATTCCTTCCCCCCAGATCTAAACTCTAGTAAAAAAAAACAAAAAACAATCCTTCAATTCAAACTCAACTCCTGCTAATCTTAATGGACACATTCATGCAGGGTTTTTCAATCTTTTTAAAATTATTATTATCTTCTACATTTGTTTTGACTTTCCTGCCTGGTCTCCGAGCCAAGGATTTGGGAATGGTCTCTTATTCAACTACCAGTCCTGCTTTCTTTTCCAAGTCAGAATAGTTCAGTTAAGGGCTGCCATCTAAATTGGGCAAGAATAACAGAGTTGGAAGGGACCTTGGGGGTCTTCTAGTCCAACCCCCTACCTAGGCAGGAAACCCTACGCCGCTTCAGAGAGATGGTTATCCAACATCTTCTTAAAAATTCCCAGTGTTGGAGAATTTACAACTTATGGAGGCAAATTGTCCCACTGATTAATTGTGCCCACTGTCAGGAAATTTCTCCTTAGTTCTAGGTTGCTTCTCTCCTTGATTAGTTTCCACCCATTGCTTCTTGTTCTACCCTCAGGTGCCTTGGAGAATAGCTTGACTCCCTCTTCTTTGGGGCAACCCTTGAGATATTGGAAGGAAGAAAGGTGGGAAGGAAGGAAGGTGGGAAGGAAGGAGAGAAGGAAGAAAGGAGAGAAGGAAGAAAGGAAGGAATGTGGGAAGGAAGGAAGCAGAGAAGAAAGGGAGGGAGGGAGGAAGTAAGGAGAGAAGGAGAGAAGGAAGGAAGGAGAGGAGGAAGGAAGGAGAGAAGGAAGGATCTCTCCTTGATTAGTTTCCACCCATTGCTTCTTGTTCTGCCCTCAGGTGCCTTGGCAAATAGTTTGACTCCCTCTTCTTTGTGGCAACCCCTGAGATATTGGAAGACTGCTATCATGTCTCCCCTGGTCCTTCTTTTCATCAAACTAGACATACCCATTTCCTGCAACCGTTCATCCTATGTTTCAGCCCCATTAATCCTCTTTGTTGCTCTTCTCTGCACTCTTTCTAGAGTCTCCACATCTTTTCTACATCGTGGCCACCAAAACTGGACGCAGGATTCCAAGGGTGGCCTTCCCAAGGCATTCTAAAGTTGCATTAACCCTTCACGTGATCTTGATTTGTGTTAATGAAAGTTTAATTAAAGTGTGAATTAAGAATTAAATTCATTAAGAAAATTAAAGTGTGAATCTGGGTGGGGGGAAATAAGAAAATGGTATGTAAAAAAACGTTACGAAAAGAATCTGTGGAGTGATTCCAGAGGCTTTCGAAAACAAATAACAATGGAGGCTTTGAGGTTTTATCTCCCCCCCCCGAATAATATCTACCTACCCAGAAAAATAGACAAAGGTTCCTTTACAATAGGAAAGAATATCTTTCACAGGCTACAAGGGGAAGCCAAGAGAAACTTCGCCCCTTCCTCCTTCCTTCCCTTGTGGTAACTAACCAGATCCCTACAGAAACAGTTGGGAAACCAACTCGCTCTCTAGGTTCCAAATTTGTTGAATCCATTGGGTTGGGTTGTGTTCCCGAGTTTCTAAACCCAAGTTTGTTGAGCAAGCCATCGGGGAGTGATCTGGGGGATGACCCAAATGTAGGGGGGGAGCCAGGAGAAGCCACAAATGTACACATCACCGTGTTTAGTACACTGGGAGCTCAACCTATCTGCTAACCAAGCCCAGCTGGGACTTCTGCTAACTGGTAGAACTTCCAGACTGCAGGGACCAAAATGGGTTTTTCTATCCCACCGCCGAGGTTCTCTGGAATGGGAGAGATGGAGGGCTGCACATTCCTACAGCCAGTTTGGTCTCATTGGTTAAGGGGCTGGCCTAGAAACCAGGAAACTGGGAGTTCTAGTCCTACCTTGGGTAGGGAAGCCATCTGGCTTTATGAGGAGGATTGACTTTGGGCCCAATCACCAGGAGGTGAATTCTAGTCCCGCCTTAGGCATGAAAGCAGGCTAGGTGGCTATGGCCCAATCACCAGGAGGCGGTAAGTTCTAGCCCGAATTTACGCATGAAAGCCAATTGGGTGACTTCAGGCCAATTGCCAGGAGACTGGGAGTTCTAGTCCTGCTTTAAGCATGAAAAACAGCTGTGTAACTTTGAGCTAATTCCAGGAGATGGTGAGTTCTAGTCCCACCTTAGGCATGAAAGCTGACTAGGTGACTATGGCCCAATCACTAGGAGATGGTAAGTTCTAGCCCCAACTTAGGCAGGAAAGCCATCTGGGTGATTTTGGGTCAATCATCAGGAGACGGTGAGTTCTAGTCCCACCTTAGGCATGAAAGCCAATTGGGTGACTTCAGGCCCATCACCAAGAGACTGGGAGTTCTAGTCCGGCCTTAAGCATGAAGGACAGCTGCGTAACTTTGGGCCAATCACCAAGAGACTGGGAGTTCTAGTCCGGCCGTAAGCATGAATGCCAACTGGGTGACTTTGGGCCAGTGCCTCTCTCCCTCTCTTGGCCCAACCCACCTCACAGGGTTGTCGTTGTGGGGCAAATAGTAAGGAGTATTAGGCATTTTCAACTCTCTTGAGTTACTTATAAAGTAACAAGGGTGAGATTTAAAGAAAAAAAAAACCTTATAAATAACTAAAATGAATGAAGTGGTCAGCTCTCTCCCGATGTCCCAAATATTCCAAAACGGGACAATCAGTTTTCTTCCAATCTTGAAAGCATGGGGGGGGGGGGTAATTAAACCAAATTCAGGGTGGCTAACAGAGGCAGAGTTACAAGGATACGTCTCTGGCCTTAAAAACCCCAAAAGCAGAATTTTGAAAACCCCCAACGAGGCTGTCCTTTCTTGTGACACTTGGTACTTGCTGCTGCGGGGGGGGGGGGCACTGGCTTCCATCTCCCCACAACCGGGGCAGCCTCAGCCCAGCAGAGCCCCCCCCCCATATTCTCCCCACCTCCCATGTAAAAGCGACCAGGCTACCCAGTTCAAAGATGGGCCCATAGACCTCCACTCTCAAAAGAAGGAGGAGGGGGGGGGGAAACCCCATTTCCAAAACAGCCTTTTGCTGTCAGCTGCACATCAGCCATCGTCCATTTTCCTAACCCCAGACCTCGAATGAATGAAAGAGCGACTCTGCCACCAACCCCGGGTTCGTTTCCTTCCGGAACACAAAGGAAAAGCTAAAAAAATAAATTGGCACGCTCGGTTGGGTTGCTATCTTTTTTTTTTTAATAGACTCAGGACGAGACGTAGGTGTCTTCCCAACCCATCCTCCTGCGCGGGGACTAAAGCTCCCACCTCTCCACTATTTTGGGGGGTGGGTTAAGAGGGGGAGTAGACCACCTTCCTCTTTGTCTTGCCAGCGTCCATGTGTGGCTCAACGGCAGGCAAATTACGCAACCCCCCCATCCCAACCCCCCCCCCGCCCCGTTCCGCAACCGGCTCGTGGTCCGCTTGGCTGGGGATGATGGGAGCTTGAAAGGGAAGGGTGGATCTAATGGCCTGAGCGGAGGGTGGGAAGGGGGAGGCCTCCTTCGTCTCCCGCCCTTCCCTCCCGAGGCGATCCATGGCTGCGAGTTGGTTCCCATCAGCTTGAAGTCTCCCTTGGCCTGAAGCAGACCGAGCCGTGCTGGGTCCGGGTTGATCCCTTCTCCTCCCCGTCCCTCCCTCCGGAAGCCAACCTGCCTTCCAGGCCCGAGAAGCCCCTTCCCACGCCCCGCCGGACCCCCACAACCAGCCCTGACGCGGGGTGTGGAAGGCATCTCTCTCCCCCCCTCCTCCAGACGCAGGTCCGTTCCCTCCCGGGGGGGAGGACGAACCCTACCCCCCCCCACACACAAAAAAGCACCCAGATCCGGCCAGGCTGCTCCGCTGCAGCCCACCGCCCGCTTTTCTTCGCAGGAAGCCGCGGCTGCAGCCGGCCCTCCCTTCCTCTGCTTCGCTCTCTGCTCCGTGTAAACGGGAGGCTCCGGAGCCGCAAAAGGGGCCGCAGCAGCAACTCCGGCCGGACCCCCGCCCAGCATCCCTGCATGCCTCCCTTGCCTCGGCCAGCCCCTGCAGCAAGGCAGCCCCGGCGCGCCCCCTCGGTCACACAGGGCCGAAGCAGCCCCTCAAGGAAGGGCAGGGGCTGTTGGGAGGAGACCCCCGGGACACCTCCCCCCCCCCAAGCCCGCTCCCCTCACTCACCACCTGGCGCGCGAGCTCCGTGGCCGCCATGGCCCCCCCGGCCTCTTCCTCCTCTTCCTCCTCCTCCTCTTCTTCTACCTCCTCTTCTTTTTCTTCCTCCCCTTTTCTCCTTCCTCCTCTTCTTCTCCCTCCTTCTCTTTTTCTTCTTCTTCTTCCTCCTCTTCCTCCTCCTCTTTTTCTTCTTCCTCCCCTTCTTCCTCTTTTTCTTCTTCTTCCTCCTCCTCCTCAGCCCCGGTAAGAGCAGCAGCAGCCGAGCGCGCCGCCACCTCCGGCTGGCTCAGCCCCGACGCGCCGAGGGGAGCCTAGCAGGCGGGGCGGGGAGCTGGCAGGACGCGGCCACTGCGGCAGGAGGGGGGAAGCCGAGCGGGCGAGGAGCGGGGCGTGGACACGACGCGGAGACCCTCCACCTCCCACCACCCGCCTCCAAACCCCGCGGACCGCTGCTTCCCTCTCTTCCTCCTCCTCCTCCTCCTCCTCCTCTTTTGCTGGCTGGCTCTTCACCTCCCCCTCCCGTGGGGAATGGGCTGGCCGGCTCTCTCTCCCCCCCCCCACCCCGCTTGCTTCTGGCGCCCCCTCTCCCCTCCCGCGGTGGTGCAAGGCGAGCAGGCTGCAATCCATCCCGGCTGCGCTGCCCGGCTTGTGCGCTTTGGGGGGAGCAGGGTGGGGGACACCCGGGGGATGGAGGGGGTCCTGGGGAGCCCCTGCGCTGGCCCGAGCCGGCTGCCTTCCTCCGAGGGGTCGCAGCTTCCTCCCAGGGGGGTCTCCAGCCCTGCACGAGCCCCCGGAGCTCAACCCCCCCCCTTCTATACCCATTGACATTCGGGGCCCAGAAGCAGGGACCGAGGGATTTATATAAATCGGATAGATTCGGTTCTGGACCGCAGTGGGTGCTGAAACGGCCAGTTCCAGCGAAAAGTCTGTAGAGCAGTGTTTCTCAACCTTAGCAACTTGAAGATGTCTGGACTTCAACTCCCAGAATTCCCCAGCCAGCGAATGCTGGCTGGGGAATTCTGGGAGTTGAAGTCCAGACATCTTCAAGTTGCCAAGGTTGAGAATCACTGCTGTAGAGATTCTCCTCCAGGTCGTGCTTGTTCCAAAGGTGCTTTTATTTTTATTTTTATTTTTTCAAAAGGCACCTGGACTTTCTGGGTTTTTTTTGTCCCCCTTTGAAGAGGTTTCGCTTCTCCTCTCCCGAAGCGAGAAGGCGGCTGGGGCCACAGAGGCTGCTTGCCTTGGGGAGGGGGGGAAGGGGCTCCTCCTTTCTCCCTGCCCCACCAGCCCGGGTGGATGCAATGGATACGGTTTCCCCGGGGCTGCTGTGCCCTCCAAGCGGTGCCTCCCCGGTGGGAAAGAAAGCTGGGTCGATCCCCCCAAGAAGCCTTTGAAGCATCAGGCCACGTTGCTTTTTATTTCAAACATTTTATTTTATTTTAATAGCATCCCATAGGATGGGTCTCCTAAAGGTGCTTTTTTTCCCCTCCTTCCCCAAGAAGCAACTGGACTTTCTGGGGTTTTTTTTAAAAAAAATTCTTTTGAAGAGGTTTCGCTTCTTCTCCAAGAAGCTTCATTAGCTCTGACTTGGATGGAATGGAAGGATGGAGGCTCCTGGCAGACAGAGCTGGTCATTGGCATCCTTTGGGATGGGAAGCGAAAGGTCTCCAAAGAAAAAAGGCAAGAAAATCCCAATTGGCTCCTGAAAACTAAAACAAAAAAAGGACCTTTGGTCTCCCCCTTTGGGGGTCTTTTTGTGCAGGTCGGAGGGGGGGGCAGAAATTCCAACTTGGAGTCTGCTTCAGCCTCCTGGTGCGGGGCTTTGGGTGAAGGCTGGAGGGAAGTGCCAAGATGGACACTTTAAAAATGAAAGACAAAGAAAACACAGAATATTCCATATTGTTATGGAATATATTTTATGAGTGGTTAGAGGCAAGAGGTCGAAATCAGACAAAGAAAACTCACTGCTATGTACGAATTAAACATAAAGATGGTTCATAATTATAAATGCGCCAATGTAATCAAGAGAAGTATGAATTAGCATCAATTTTTTTACTCTTTTTTCCAATATATTTTAGACTGTTGTTAAAGATTTATACTGTGTATGGGTTCTGGGAAGTCGGGGGAGGGAAGTCTGGGGGGGGTTGGGGGAGGGTAGGAGGAGGTTTGACAGGGGTGTTAGATTCTAATGTAATATGATTGCACATGTATATTGTTTCCTCTTATTTTTTCTTTAAAACTACAATATGTTAAGTATATTGTTATGGAAGTATAAATACTATCAACATAGATTGAAGTTTGCTCAGAAGCAGAAATACACCAATGAGAGGAAGAGTGGGAAACAGAAGGGAGATGGGAAGAGAGGGAGAGGAGAGGGTAAGGGGGGAAGATGAGGAGGATAAGGAGGAGTGGAATGTAGAGAGAAAGATGGGAAGAGAGGGATAGGGGAGAGGGTAAGGGGGGAAGATGAGGGGGATGAGGTTAAGGAGGAGTGGAATGAAGAGAGAGGAGAAGGAGAAGGGAAGGGGAAGTAGAGTAGGAAAGGATGATGGAGGGAAGATAGGAAGTAGGAGAGAGGTAGAAGAAAGAGGTGTATGGAGAGCAGAAGAGCTAATAATGGGTTTTTATTTTGGGGGGGCGTTGATGACAAGAGGAACTGATGTATTCATTATTTATTACTATATGATACTGGCTATGTATAGTATACATGTGATTGTATGTTATGAAAATGGAAATAAAAAAATATGTTTAAAAGGAAAAAAGAGAAGTATGAATTAGCCAATATGTGGCTATTTTTAATAGACGGTTAATACCAAAACAGCTAGAGAGCCACGGTGAGGCTTCCAGCATCATTTCACACCTGCCAGCTCTCATCAGCATCTATTTTCATAAGTCCCTCGGCCTGGAGATGCTTGTGTTCCTACAGGAACCCAAATTCTTGGATTTATGTTAACACGGCATTTAGGAAGCAATCAGAAACATCGGGTTCGGAGGTGTTTGATGCATATTCAAAATTGCAACTGCTTTCGGTTCGGAGGAATGCCTGGGGCATTGTTAGAGCTTTGCACAAGATGGGCCGTGGGTGTGTAAGCTGGGAGAACATGTGTGACAGTTCGTGATAGTACGTTTTGACTTAAAGGGTGTGTGCAGACCCAAAATATTGCTTAGCTGGTACCCGGAATTGAGACGGAGTTTTTTCCTGTGAGGTCCTTAATGGTCTCTGAGCTTGTTTTCTTGGAGACGTTTCGTGACCCAACAAGGCTATGTCATCAATGGTAAAAGGGAGATGGGTTTGTGGAGGGGAGGAGGAGGAAGAGGGAGGAAGCAGGAGGAAGAAGAGGACAATGACTATGGGGTTTGTTCTTGCTGCTCTAGAAACTTGGCCTGTTTTCTTGCAGGTGTTTCATTACCCAACTAGGTAACATGATCAGTGCTAGGAGGAAAATGTGTAGAGGAAGCAGGGGGAGAAGGAAGAATAGGAGGCGAAGGCTTTTGAGATCCTTGGTGTTCTCTGAGCTTGGTTATTTTCCTTGAATACCTTTCATTACCTAACTAAGTAACATCATCAGTGCTAGGAGGGGGGAGGAAGGGACAGGAAGAGAAGGAGGGACGAGGGAGAAGGAAGAGCAGGAGGAGAAGGCCTGTGGGTTCCTTGGTGCCCTCTGAGCTTGGTTGTTTCCTTGCAGACATCTCAATACCCAACTAGGTAACATCATCAGTGTTAGAAGGGACTGGGGCTTGCTGTCTGTTTATACCAGAGGTGGGTTCCTACCAGTTTGCACCAGTTCGGTAGAACCGGTTCGTCAAATCTACCGAACCAGTTAGAAGAGGTTCCAACAGTGGACCCAGAAAGCAGGCCACACTCACAGAAGAGGTTCCAAAAAATTTTGAAAACCACCATTAACACACACACACACACACAGAGACACTCACACAGAGAGAGAAAGAGAAAGAAAGAAAGAAAGAAAGAAAGAAAGAAAGAAAGAGAAAAAAGAAAGAGTGAGAGAGAGATGAAAGAAAAAAAGGAAAAAGGGACAGAGAGACAAAAGGAAGGAGAGAGAGAGAGAGAGAGCACATGGCCGCAAGCCACTCCCACCAGGTCACATGGCCGGCAAGCCACTCCCACAAAGGAGGCCACACCCACAGAGTAGGTTCAAATTTTTTTTGAAACCCACCACTGGTTTACACATAAGTGGCTTGCCTTGTTAATTTCTCTCTTTTTTCTTCTTCTCTTTGGCACTGGTTTCATTTCTAGTAGCCCCAGAAGGTCTTCAAATACAGCTCTGAGGCGGCTTTTTAGAGATCTACAAGCAATAATTTACGCCCCGATGGGTGAAATGAGGATGCTAGCAGAAGAAATGCAGCTGTCCCTCTTCCCATCCCTTTTGGTGTGTTTGTCAAATTATTTTCCACGCCTTGTCACAACGGAAATCTTGTTTCTTGAGTGAATTGGCTCGGCCGCTAGAGAGCACTGTGGAGGGATGGAGCCTACCGAAAAACAGACAATTCAGCATCATCGTTTTTTTACTTTGTGTGTGTGTACACATTGTTGGGTTCGTATCTCAGGCACTGCGTTGCGCTGGTGAAAGCTGTGAGCCTCGTCCTTGTGACTTGTGGCTTAGTATGGTGTGTGAATCCAGCCGAACGTGGCTTATTCTATCCCTCAAGAGTGAAATGAGCATCTCCTCGGCATAAAAGCATTCTGGAAAGAGGGGACCAATTGTTTTTATTTTTCCCTTCCTCCCCTCCCTCCCCAATTAGTATTTTTAGCAGGGGGGAGTTTTCTCCTGTGAAGCCCAGAAGCTGTGGCTAATGATTAACTAATTATAAATTTCAGGGGAAATGACTCCATTCCTTGTAATTATCCAGAAATGTATTCCAGGAAGCGTATATGAAATTGACAGATGGGGGGAAAATATATATATATACGGGCGCTGCCTTTGAAGATGTGAATTGGTGCGTGAAAAGACTCGGCTGCAGAAATGTAAGATTCCAGATGAATACCAGGCCGTCCTCGCCTTACGGCCACAATGGGGCCCCCAAATTTCCGTTGCTAAGTGAGACATCTACTAAGGGAGTTTTGCCACGTTTTACGAGCTTCCTTGTCCTCGCTGCTTGAGCGAATTGCCGCAGCCGCAGCCACAAACACAAACCACAATAAATTGTGACTCCGGCTGCTGTTTCCTCCGTTTTACTCACGCAAGACTGGGCATCAACAGCTGTCCAGGGACATCTGACTGCATCAGGGAGTGGTCAGGAAACCTTTGCTCCAGTCTAGTTCAAGGACAACGTCCCATCTTTCTAGTTTATCTTCTAGTCTTGGAACCCAAGTTGAAAAATCCAGATAAGTGTCCTTGTAAAGTCACTTGATGTGTGTTGGAAGGACCAGAAGAAGCCGCCTCTGAGACATTTTTCGTTCTTTCATTGGTGAGTTCAATCTTGCAAGGAGCTGGTTGGTTGAGATGGAGACCAGCAGTGGTGGGTTTCAAACATTGTTCGAACCTACTCTGTGGGTGTGGCCTCCTTTGTGGGAGTGGCTTGCCGCCCATGTGACCGGATATGAAGATGCCGATGACACCTGTCAGAACCACCTTAAATTACCTCACACACAGCACTGGCATGCATAAGAATACGATGTAAACTTGTTTTTTTAAAAGGCATCTTTGGTTTGCATTAAAACAACTTCAACACAATGTTCTGATTGCACCACAAACGCAGTAGTCATCCTTACCTTTCACAGAGGCACTGAGTTTGATAAATAGGAGCATGATAGTGTAGAATAATCATATCCAAGGACCAGTGGGGGGTTTCAAAATTTTTTGGAACCTCTTCTGTAGGTGTGGCCTGCTTTCTGGGTCCACTGGTGGAACCTCTTCTAACCGGTTCGGTAGATTTGACAAGCCGGTTCTACCGAATAGGTGCGAACTGGTAGGAACCCACCTCTGGAAACCAGGGATCCCCAACCTTTCGGACTTCAGGGACCACTAAATTCATAATTTTAAATCCCGCGGACCACTAATATGGTCCGCCTAATGACTGGCTGGGTGGGTGTGGCAAAGGTGGTCATGTGATTGGGTGGGCATGGCTAAACCGATGTCACTCAAGTTGAGGGGCGCCTCGCCAGCCTCACCCCTCCCCTCCCAGCCCCTCCTTGCCTGCCCACCCGGGTTCCTTAGGGCCCCAACAGGAAGCAGTTGCTGGAGTTAAGCAGCCACCAGGAGAAAGAGTTGGCAAAAGAGCTCAGTTCAAATTGGATTTGACCGAGAAGGAGGCTCAGCAGAAGCACCTCACTGAGGACTACGAGCATAGGCTTTCCAAGCAGAGGGAAGACCTGCGGGAGTGTAAGGCCAGGTACTGGAGGCTCGGCAGGCTGAGATGGTTAGCCAGTTCCAGGCCATGATACAACCCCTCTGGAACAAGGCCCTCCGGCTCTTCACCCCCAGCGGCACTTCCCTCCAGCCTTCACCCAAAGTCCCGTACCAGGAGGCTCAAGCAGACCCCAAGTCGGAATTTCTGCCCCCCAACTCTGACCCGCACAAAAGGACCACAAAGGGGGAGACTCTCTGCAGCAACACAAATATTCATTGCACATATCCAGCCCAGGGGTATAGTTTGAGGACCCCTGATTTAGTGCTGTAGGAAGTTATCACCCAGCCCTCTCCCAGAAAAAATGAAATATCTTAGGAAATATTGAAAAGGCAGAATATTTCTCTGGATGTGAAAAGAAAGAAACATGTTTTAAAAGACAGAATAGCTGCCTGTAGCTTCCTGCCCATCCCCACTTTGTTAATGGGCCATTAAGAAGGCCAAGCTAGTCCACTTTACATAATAAAGACTTCTCCACTTCAGCTACAGGAAAGCAGGATAATATTGGCCCCAACTGACCACATGGCATCTGAGAACTCAACCAAACCTGGATTCAAAACACAGCCCAGAGAGTTGCCCCTGCATGGCCCTATGGGAGTCTGACAACCAATCAGAATACATTTCTTACACAGGAACAGGAAACAGAGAGGTGGGACTGAACAGGTTATAAAAAGCCTAGCAAGCCCCTCCCTCAGCCCTTCTCTTCTTCTCCACCAACATTGAAGCATGTGATCACCTTTTCTGTTCAGGGCTCAAGCCATGTGGTCCTGTCCACCAATAAACCATCTTTCCAAGCAGCCTCCATGTCTCCAGTGTCTTTTTCCCCACTTGGAGCCGAACCCAGAAGGACATTTCTTTCATCAGTGCAATAAAAAAATACAAATAATTTCTCTGCAGACCACCAACATTTTCTCGGAGCACCAGTTGGTGACGGCTGCTGCAGAGGAAGCCAACTTCAAGGGTCTTTCTGAACCCATCACTTTTTTATATCCAATAGCCCCAAGACCAATATATCCTTCCAAGAACATCAATCTCATTCCATTGGAAAGTCCCTGAGTGATCTTAAGCAAGCTCCTCTCTTGGAGGCTGAGCTACTCATCCTACACCGCAGCCATAAAGTCTTGGCAGGAGAATTACAATTAATATATATATGACTTTTTGAGAATACAGTTGTTCATAACTATCAATGCTATTACTTTACTAGAGACCAGAATGCTGTTCTAAGCATCTAAGGAGCAGCATGCAGCTGACCTTGGCAGATCCCAGAAGCCGAGCAGAAATCTATCAAGCTGCTACTTCGGTGGCAGACTACTAAGAAACAACACAATTGTTGGCCCATCTGCGAAGATGTAAAAGCCTTCTAGAAACAATAGTAATGTTTCCTATTATTTTATATTGCCTTATTCTACTGCCCCAAAAGGAATGAAAACCACTACTACTACTACTACTACTACTACTACTACTACTACTACTACTACTACTACTACATCTTCTTCTCCTTCTCCTCCTCCTCCTCCTCCTCTCCTCCTCCTTCTAGTCTTCTCCTTCTTCTTCTCTTCTCCTTCTCTCCTCCTCCTCTCCTCTCGTCCTTCTCCTCCTCCTCCTCCTCTCCTCCTCCTTCTAGTCTTCTCCTTCTTCTTCTCCTCTCCTTCTCTCCTCCTCCTCTCTTCTCGTCCTTCTCCTTCTCCTCCTCCTCTTCTCTTCCTCCTTCTAGTCCTCTTTCTCTCCTCCTCTCCTCTCATCCTCCTCCTCCTCCTCTTCTCCTCCTCCTCCTCTCCTCCTCCTTCTAGTCTTCTCCTTCTTCTCTCCTTCTCTCCTCCTCCTCTCTTCTCATCCTCCTCCTCCTCCTCTCCTCCTCCTAGTCTTCTCCTTCTTCTTCTCCTCTCCTCCTCTCCTCCTCCTCTCCTCTCATCCTCCTCCTCCTTCTCCTCCTCCTCCTCTCCTCCTCCTTCTAGTCTTCTCCTTCTTCTTCTCCTCTTCTCCTCCTCTCCTCTCCTCCTCCTCCTCTCCTCCTCCTTCTAGTCTTCTCCTTCTTCTCCTCTCCTTCTCTCCTCCTCCTCTCCTCTCGTCCTCCTCCTCCTCCTCTTCTCCTCCTCCTCCTCTCCTCCTCCTTCTAGTCTTCTCCTTCTTCTTCTCCTCTCCTTCTCTCCTCCTCCTCTCCTCTCGTCCTCCTCCTTCTCCTCCTCTTCTCCTCCTCCTCCTCCTCTCCTCCTCCTTCTAGTCTTCTCCTTCTTCTTCTCCTCTCCTTCTCTCCTCCTCCTCTCCTCTCGTCCTCTTCCTTCTCCTCCTCCTCCTCTTCTTCTCCTCCTTCTCCTCCTCCTCCCCTCCCCCTCTTCTCCCCTTATCCTCCCCTTTATCCTTTTCTCATTATTTTCCCTTTTCTTTCTATTTTTGTATCTTATATATAATCAAAACACTTGACTAAGAAGTAATAGTGATATGTTCATATTGTTGCCGCGAAAACTGCTTGGATATCGATAGTCCACGGGAGTCCCACTCCAGGAGGGGGTGTGGAAAAGTCTCTTTAGCTATCAACGCATCTTATTTTTTTCCCCAAGGACAACAATTCACTCACCTTGCCGACAGGTGGAGTCGGGGAGCAGCCGCTCCCAAAACTCCTCACTGGCGTGACTCGAGTCCCCGAACCAATCTTTCGCTCGGGTTTTGCATCGGCTGCCAAGCCCACCTTGGGGTATCCATCACCCCACCCACTCGCCGACCGGGGTTTACAGCTCTGAAGTCCCTTTGATTTTCCCACCGTTAAATAAATCCTAATCAGAAGACAGGCACGTGGTGGCTGTACGGGGAGGGGGCTCCTCACCTGTGCAAACTGCTTACCTGGGGGTTCGGGGGGGTGTTGTGAATGGGGGCCACGAGGGGAGGGGGCTCAGTCACGCCCACCAACCTCAGCCTTTCCCAGCGCCTGGCAACGGGGAAGAGGGGTTTTTTCTCCTTCTTTTCTTTCCTCGCGGGGATGAAAAATGGATGGGTGGGTGGGTTGAGGAATTGGGTGGGTGGGATCCTTCGTCTCCCAAGAGGGCGTTGGCGCAACCTCAGGCCAGGCGGCGGGTGAAGTCCCTCGGGGGAGAGCAAAGGGCTCTTTTCTTCCTTTCGTTCTTGTTCGTCCTTTAGTCCCCCTTCTCTCTCTCTTCCTCTCTCTCTCTCTTCCTCTCTCTCTCTCTCTTCCTCTCTCTCTCTCTCTTCCTCTCTCTCTCTCTTCCTCTCTCTCTCTCTCTTCCTCTCTCTCTCTCTCTCTTCCTCTCTCTCTCTCTCTCTCTCTCCCTCCCTCCCTCTCTCTTTCTTTTTTTGGCTCCCTTCCGAAGCAGGGCAAGAGAGCAAACTTTGCCCCGGGAGGCTGGCTCAAGACGCGGAAGCAAGAAACCCGGCTCCCAAAACGGGAAGGCAAGACCTGGGGAGCGGTTCCTTCGGATTAGCTCCCAGCTGCTACGGATTTGCAAGGTGGCGAGGCTGGGCGAAGCTCCAGGCGGGGTAGAGAAACCGGGGTAGAGGGACGCCCACCCACCCACCTCCCAACCGGAGTAACAGCCCGCCTTCCCTATCCACCGGGAGAGAAAGGCGAAACGCAGGCGATCCCCAGCTCAGGAGCGCGCAAGGGCTCCCGTTCCGCGTTCTTTGCGCGATCCTGGGATTTACGCTCCAGAAACTGCAGAAAGGGGGCGGGGGAGAGGAAGGAGTGATCCTAACCCAGCAAGGAGGAGAAACTTTGGGACAGAAGGCATTGTAATTCGGATCAAGCTGGAGGTGAGTTCAGAAGAAAGTTTAGCCACTTTCTCTTTGCGCGCAGTCACCACGCTGGATAGTAGTTTTTCATTGTGGTTTGATATAAGCATCCAGGAGTTGGGTAGAAGTCCGTAGGGTTGAGCTAGGAAGGGAGCCAGCAGCAACCCGCAGCTTCCTGCTTCCCAGTCCTACAATCAGAATTTTGTGGGAAACAGCCTACCTTATAGGGTTGTTGTGATGGGGACTGTTCCAAGAACTGCTGGGGGAAAAAAAACCTGGACATCCCTGGTTGGTAATGTGCAGGATATATTTGTAAGGTGGAGGAAATATTTTTGTTGACTCATCAGGGGGAAAAAAAGTAAATGTTAATTGTATTAGATAAAGGTTCCCCTTGCACATATGTACTACTCCTTCCTGACTCTAGGGGGCAGTGCTTATCTCCATTTCAAAGCCAAAGAGCCAGCGCTGTCCGAAGACGTCTCCGTGGTCATGTGGCTGGCATGACTAAACATGAAAGGAGCGTGGAACGCTGTTCCCTTCCCACCAAAGGTGGTTCCTATTTTTCTACTTGCATTTTTATCTGCTTTCGAACTGCTAAGTTGGCAGAAGCTGGGACAAGTCACGGGAGCTCACTCCATTACGTGGCGCTGGGGATTCGAACCGCCAAACTGCCGACCTTCTGATCCACAAGCTCAGTGTCTTAGCCACTGAGCCACTGTGTCCCTCTAATTGCATTATTACTTTGTGATTAATACTGATATGTTTATTAAGATCACTAGTATGATTATGGTTATATATATTTTTTACTCAAAATTTATTGTGCCCAGACAACACGCTGTTCAGATAGACATGGAATTTTTCTAGGGGAAGGAGGAAGAGTCAGGATGATGGTTTCAGGAATGTATTTAAAACCTGGCAAAAGGGGCAGTGTTCAAACATTCAAAATAAGTTTAAGCACCAATGTTAATTGCAGCAAAAATAGCATCCGCTCCTGCAGAGTGATGAAGAAGAATAGAATAGAGCTGGAGGGGACCTGGTGGCTCAGTGGATAAGACGCCAAGCTTGTGGACCAGAAAGTTCAGCAATTCGGCGGTTCGAATCCCTAGTAATGGAGTGAGCTCCCATTACTTGTCCTAGCTTCTGCCTACCTAGCAATTCGAAAGCACATTAAAAAACATGCAAGTAGAAAAATAGGGACCACCTTTGTTGGGAAGGTAACAGCGTTCCGTGTGCCTTCGGCATTGAGTCATGCCAGCCACATGACCACAGAGACATCTTCGGACAGCGCTGGCTCTTCAGCTTTGAAACGGAGATGAGCACCGCCCCCTAGAGTCGGGAACGACTAGCACATATGTGCGAGGGGAACCTTTACCTTTTTAGAATGTAGGTATTAGAATGATAGATAAGTTGACATTCTAGAATATGATGGTCAAAAATAAATGTACAACACTAGGACTGTTTAAAATATTATATTTTAAACATTATTTGTTTTTAACCTTTGGTTCACGGCAAGTGGAAATGCCAGGACAATTACACTGTATTCAATATATTTATAGGTAAACAATAAAAATACATTTTTTTAAAAAGAGAGTATTTGTACCTCCGAGTTGAATGGTGGGGTCCTTGGTCCTCTATGAGTTTGTAGAACCATCAAGGACCCCACTTAAAAGGTCAGAAAGCATCAAGGACCCCAATTTGGGGAGTTTCAAATGAACAAAAGGACTTCAGTTCTATGGTGAAACTTTCTCGGTTGCAAGTTGCTATTAGCAACAGCACTTAGACTTATATACTGCTTCACAGTGCTTTCCAGCCCTCTTGGTTTACAAAGTCAGACTATGGCCCCTCCAACAATCTGGGTCCTCATTTTACCCACCTCGGAAGGATGGAAGGATGAGTTAACCTTGAGCCAGTCAGGATCGAACTGCTGGCAATGGGCAGAGTTGGTCTGCAATTCTGCATTCTAACTAGTGTGCCACCATGGCTCCTTCCTTCCTTCCTTCCTTCCTTCCTTCCTTCCTTCCTTCCTTCCTTCCTTCCTTCCTTCCTTCCTTCCTCTCTCCCTCCCTCCCTCCCTCCTTTCCTTCCTTCCCAATAGCACTTAGACTTATATACCGCTTCACAGTGCTTTTACAGCCCTCTCTAAGCAGTTTACAGAGTCAGCCTCTTGCCCCCAAACAATCTGGGCCCTCATTTTACCCACCTCAGAAGGATGGAAGGCTGAGTCAGCCTTGAGCCTGGTAGAATTTGAACTGCCAAATTGCAGAGAGACGGCAGTCAGCAGAAGTGGCCTGCAGTACTGCACTCTAACCACTGCGCCACCGAGGCTCATAACCAGACTATTCGTGGTCTCTTTTTCGGCGAGGGATCAGTTCCTCTTGCTAAGTGTTGATGGTTCGTGTTGGTTCCCTCTTTCTATGCAGGCAACGTTGAGGAGAGCAGAAGAGACCTCCCTTCGCTTCCTCTTCTGAGCAGGAAAATGATGATTTCAAGAAGCAGCTGTACACAACAGTGACCGAGACTTCACGATAGAGGTAGGGAAAGTACCGGGAACTTTGAGGAGATGTTGGACCCTGAAGGAAGGGACGTGATGGAGACGCAAAAGGAGAACAACCAAAAAGAAGGAGGAGGAGGAGGAGGAGGAGGAGGAGGAGGAGGAGGAGGAGGAGGAGGAGGAGGAGGAGGAGGAGGAGGAGGAGAGAGGCCTGTCCTAACAAGCCACCTCCAGGGACAAAGGCAAGATGGCACCCAGTCCCCTCGTCCTATCAACCGGGCCGAAACCTTGAGTCTTCTCCGAGGTCAATCAACTAACAGGAGCTGGGCGAAGAGGAACTCTGCAAAGTTGGCCCCCGAAACGAACCCATCCCGCCTTTCCATGTCTTGGAGCAGCACCAGGAGGAAAGGGTTGAAGGAGCTTCTCCTGCAGAGCAGTCAAGCCAGCCCCACCTGGATTACACCTTCCGCCAAAGAGTCCGTCTCGACGGAGACCCAACGGGGAGAGGATCAACTCTCGGAGGTGAATTCTGAGGAGTTGTGCTTAGCTCTGGACCCCTTGGAGCACGAGTGGATGTTGACCGTGGCCCAAGGGGACGCCGAAAGCATCCTCAACCTCTTAGCCAAGGAGCCCAGCTTACTTTCCAGGAGAGATTTTGTGACTGGTTTCACCGTCCTCCATTGGTTGGCGAAACACGGCCGTCACGAAGATTTGATCCAGGTGATGTCTTTTGCAGAGAGGAACAGCTACCCAACCAACGTCAATGTACTCACGGCCAGCGGCAGGCTGACCCCTCTCCACTTGGCTGCTCTTCAGGGTCACACGATGACCATCAAGGTCCTAGTAGGAGCCTTCGGGGCCAACACCAGCCTCAGGGACCACAATGGCCGCAAAGCCTGGCACTACCTCCACGCCAACGCTCCCAGAGAGTTGAAGGAACTCCTGGGAGCAACCGAAGACGACTTAGCCATCCCCGGAGCAGGGAACACCAATAACAACTGCGCTCCGTCAAGAAGGGGTTGGATCGGGTCCTTTAGGACGGAAAACCAAAATGCTGAGCCTGCAAGGAACCCTTCCATGGGGTCTTATTTCAGGAACATCTTCAGGCAAGCCGTTGCGTTCTTCCAAGATCGTTAGATTTCTCCCAGTGTGTTTTGAGTTCATGGCTGGGATTGATCTTCATGGCGCCGTTAGAGAAACGGCAGGTTGTTAAGAAGGCAGAGGAAGGGGTAAGGTGGTTCAGATTATCTCCCGAGTTTTAGCAAACATTGGCTTAAGGTGGTGGATGTGGGGAGGAAGAGACTGAATGAAACTGGGGCGGGGGTGGTGGTGTCCTTAGCATTTGTTTCCTAAAGCAGGGGGTTCTCCAACTTCGGCAACGTGAAGACTCGTGGACTTCAACTTCCAGAATTCCTCAGCCAGTGAATTCTGGGAGTTGAAGTCCACAGGTCTTGCCCTAAAGGGCTGTGAATGCATGTCGTTAAAAGACCTTGAAATTCTGCACCTGGAAAAATGTCTCACCTTGTCCTGTGATGATGCAGGATGTCACATTATGCAAAGATATGTGCATTTCTTTGCATAACATATTCGGATTATGCGAGGCCAAAGGAGCAGCAGAAGAACTGTGTCGAGGGTGGACGACGGCCCCAACTTTGGCCACTGGGGGAAAAAGCCTTTGAATCAACTTGCTTCTGACAGCAGGACAATACAATTTGGCAAGCAACTGGCTTTTTAAAATCAGAGTTGAAATGCTTAAGGAAGCAGAATATGACACCGTCTGCTTGCTCTTTTGACAGGACGGGGTGGAAAAGAGTCAGAAATAATACTTTAAACAGTACAATTAAAATGCAAACAGTGGTAGATGCAGGGATTTCGTACTGACTCATCAGTAGCAACTTACAATAATGCGGCTAAAATCGGAATAAAACATAGGATAGTAATAGATTAATGTCCTATATTTTATTTCAATTTTAACCTCGTTATTGTAAGTTTGGTTCTGATAAGTCAATGCCAAATGCCTGCATCTGCCACTGTTTGTCTTTTAATTGCACTGTTTAAATTATTAAAGGAGACGAATTGTTTTGGAAATAATATTTTCAAAACCGGACCTTGCCCGTTTTATCCACGGTGTAATTCAGGGCCGAGCGAACATCAGCCGCGCATTTTAATTCATGGGACTGTCAAACGCTTGGAGTCACCCGCACAGATTTTGGGTTTTAAGATAAGACAAGTTGGAATGCTCAGCATCTATTTAGGCATATTTTTTGGTGCGTTTCGAAAGAAGATAAGGAAGTGCACTTCAGTTAAGACCAAGCCCTTCCTGTTGCTGTTGTGTTGCAATCTTTGCAAAGACAAATTTTTCAGCAGCAGGCCTCTTTAATGAGAGGGATCTCCAAATTTGGCAATTTCAAGACTTGTGTGGACTTCAGCTCCCAGAATCCCACCCCAGCCAGCGTGAACTTACCTTCACCTGTTTTTTTTTTTTTGGGGGGGGGTGTCTAGAATTCTTGAGAGCTTCGGGGATATTTCTCTCTTTTAAATAAAGGATATTTGAACCAGAATGTTGTCCTTTTCGTTTTACATCTCTGTGAATGGGTCGCCTGTTGATGGGCGAGGCTTTAAAGCTTTTAGCAGATGAGAATGGGTGCCGTGTGTATGCCCCCAAACTGGGTGAACCGAGAAAGCTTTGGATAAGGGAATTATGAGTTGTGCTAAGCCCTGCATGGTTGGAAGGGGGTTGGGGGAGGGCAATGAAGTGCTCACCCCTGTGCTATGGGGATCAAGGCAGGGAGACTCAAGACTCTGTTGACATTGTCGCCACTGAAAGAACCACAAGGTTCTTAACCGGAAGGGAGGCATATCTTCAGGAAATAGGCGGGCAGAAGGGGAAAAAAAAAACATATTTTGAGTGTCATCTGATGTTTGCCAAAGCTGGTGGATTGTGAGGGTTGCAGTGTCTAGAGAGAAGCAGAAATGCTTCTGTCCCAGGAAGGAATTCACAAATAAGTAAGAAACAAAATGGAACTGTTGTAGAAACCCCATGAAGGTAACTAGTGGGAGATTCATGAGGAAAAGACCCTGTCTGCCTCATGGTGGAACCTTCAAAAAATCCGTCCTTTGGCCAAGCAACTTCGCCATCTGGCCAAGGATTCAAGCTTTTAACCCAGCCTCCATAGACCAGCTCTTGATCTCCCCAAGATTGAGAGGGTGGTGTTAGTTGCGAGGTTGTGTCTGACCCATCGCAACCCCATGGACAACGGTGCGTCCAGGCCTTCCTGTATTCTACCATCCTCTGGAGTCCATTTAAGCTCACGCCGACTGCTTTGGTGACTCCATCCAGCCACCTCATTCTCTGCCGTCCCCTTCTTCTTTTGCCCTCCATTGTTCCCAGCATGAGGCTCTTCTCCAAGGAGTCCTTCCTTCTCATTAGGTGGCCAAAGTCTTTTGAGTTTCCTCTTCAGGATCTGGCCTTCTAAAGAGCAGTCAGGGTTGATCTCCTCTAGGACTGACTGGTTGGATGGCCTTGCAGTCCAAGGGACTCAATGCAGGAGTCTTCTTCTCCAGCACCAGAGTTCAAAGGCCTCTATTCTTTGGTGCTCAGCCTTCCTTATGGTCCAACATTCACAGCCATCCATTGCAACTGGGAAAACTCTTGACTATCACACTTTTGTTGACAGGGTGATGTCTCAGGTATTGAGAGGGTGTCAGCATACAGATATCTGATCCTGAACTGATGAATGACCTTTCAGTGGCTTTATCTAGAGGCTTAATAGGGATGCTCGGGGTTTTGGTACCCCAGGCAACTTGTGGACTTCAACTCCCAGAATTCTCCAACCAGACATGCATGAAAGTTGAAGTCCACAAGCCTTAAAAGTTGGCATGGGTGAAGTCTTAAAAATAGCCAGGGACACCTCTGGCTTTAGACTTTATGGTCAATATGTCAGACCTGCGGTTATATTCGTTTTTAGGATCTTTGGCCTGCCACATTCTTATTTCATTATGCTGTTTCATTAGTGTAGTAATTGGGAGGGGGGATAGAAAGGAGTAGAATTGTGGAATGTTGTTGTTGTCATTCCTTTCTAGAAGCCCAAGGTCATCTTTTGTGCCCGCACCTCTGCACCTGACCGGAACCAGCTGGGTGGAGATGCCAGCGTGGCCGAAGAAGATTGGACCACGTGATGGATTTATGGGTGTGGGGATAAGATCATGAACTTTCAACTGGGTGGAATCCCAGGAAGCTTTGAGATTTGGGATTCCAGTTTGTTGCCAACATCTCTGTCTTATTAAATTGGAACTTTAAGGATAGCTCTGCCTTGGACTCTGATTTAATTCTGCATGATATTTGGAACGCTGACGCAATAGTTATCACAAGTCAGGTGAATATATGTGTTCCAGGATGGTGTAGGATCCAATCCAAAGCACGCAGGTTCTCCAAGGATGGGCTTCGGCACAAGTCTGAAAGCTTGGAAGACAAAACCACTGGTCCCAATGACTGATCCAGATCGGATCCTGGATTCACAAGTCACCAAGATCCTGTAAGATCAGAAGGACAAACTGCCCTCAACCAGGTGCAACATTGCTACCATGATCTACCAATTTAAAGGGAACTTAAGTTACCAACGGTTGTCTCTAATATTTTTCAAAACCAGTTGCCAGGAAACACATGTAGGAGGCTGTACCTGTACTTTCCTCCTATTTGTAAGTTGCTCAAAGGTCTCTGTGGAAACCAACAAACCAAACTAGATAGTCCTTTTATCTGATCTCCCTACAGGGAGTGGAGCCAGCTAATTCTTGAAGCGGGGCTGAATTTAAGCTGTTAAGCAATAGCAAAAAGCAATGGTATAAAAATACCATTGGCTGCTTTAAAAACCGGAGACGTTTTTAAATGGACTATATTAGTAAGAGGGGCAGTGAGTCCTCCTGGATAAAGTCAGGAAAAATTATTTCAAATGTTATTTTCCAACGTAAAAGGCAGTCTAGAAAGGCATCTGAATTCCCTTGGCTTCTGATGTCAAAGCTTGTCGACATTAATTCCATGGGATTTTGAAATCCTGTCCTTTCCACAAACAAGCACCGGGAGAGAAAGGATGCAAGAGAATTTTTTTGTGAAGGAATTCCTAAAAATTGTCCAGATCAGCTGCATAACATTTTTTAGACCTCAAACTCATTTTAATCCTTCGGGACAAATGATGATTAATTAAACCATGTCTTAACATGTATAGTCTCTTGGAGGGACAAGGCATTTATCCCACGAATGTATTTGATTAAAACACAGTTTTGTTGTCTTTGAAATTGACTCACATTCAATCATGACTTTCCATCTCTCTAAGCCTCTTCACCGTAGGTAGTTAAATCCTCTAAATCATTATTAACCCATCATCTCTCAGAGTTAAGTCTATTGCCTGGTACTTTCTTATAATTCTGGTATTTTGTAAATTATTGCTTTGTTGATATGGTGAATCCCTATTAAATGCAACTCTTCAGGAAATTATTTCATAACAGCTTCATTAAGGATTCTGGTTAAACGGGCATTAAGTTTAAAGAAACTGCAATTAAGCAGCATTTTCTTTCATTAAACACCGCAAAAACAATTTTTGCCTCCCGTTAACAGCTTGCAGACTGTATAAAAATTATATTTACGTTATTTTTCCCTTCCTCGGTTTCTGGCTAGAGTTTTCTTAGTTAATCCCACCATCACTTTGAAACAATGTTATTCCCAAACTGAAATTTATTTGATTTCTATGACTGCCCATCTCAGCAAACGACTCTGGACAGTTGACAAATATTCTCACATTATTTGTTTGGCATCATGGTTTCCTGCTTGCTTGTTTCAGGCTAGTGATTCGGGCAGCTACAGTCTTTTCTATTCTGACAACGCTTCCCTTTAGGACTAAGTGGATCATTCAAACGAGAGATATAAATGAGACTGGAAAAAATGGATCGATTATATACAAAATAAATATGGGACTAAGAAATTCCAGATAGCTTATGATTAAGATCAGGAATGATATAAATTGTTTTAAGTTAGCCTAGCAAGGAGGAGCTAAGCTCAATGTAAAGATGTTATCAATTTTTTATTCTTTTTTCAAATATATTTTAGACTGTTTTTGTTAAAGATTTATACTGTGTATGGGTGCTGGGAAGTCGGGAGGGTGGGGAAGGCTGGTGGGGGTTGGGGGGTATATTAGGCTTGACGAGGGGTGTTAGATCTTAATGTAATATGATTGCACATGTATACTGTTTTCTCTTATTTTTTCTTTAAAATTAAGATATGTTAAGTATATTGACATGGAAGCATAAATACCATCAACATAGAATGGAGTTTGCTCAGAAGCTGAAATACACCAATGAGAGGAAGAGTGGGAAACAGAGGAGAGAAGAAAGATGGGAAGAGAGGGATAAGAGAGAGGTAAGGGGGGGAAGATGAGGAGGATAAGGAGGAGTGGAATGAAGAGAGAGGAGGAGGAGAAAAGAAGGGGAAGTAGAGTAGGAAAGGATGATGGAGGGAAGAAAGGAGGTAGGAGAGAGGTAGAAGAAAGAGGTGTATGGAGAGCAGAAGAGCTAATAATGGATTTTTATCTTTCTGGGCGTTGATGACAAGAGGAATTGATGTAATTACTACTTAATACAAGTATTAAGTACTTGTACTTAATGAAAATGGAAAATAAAAAAGTATATTTTAAAAAAAAGTAATTAAAAAAAAAGGACTAAGTGGAATTTGAAATGAACTATTCTCCTGATTATGAATGGACATCTCTCTCTTCTGGCAGCAAGAATTCAGCCAACGTAGCTACCCTGAGAGTTAACACAAAACACGTACACACACAAAAAAAACCCCAGATTATTTGGTTTTAATTCCTTTGGGAACCTCTTTGCGGAAATAAAAATGTGAAAGGAGGAGAAAAAATACAGAGATTCAGTCTTGAAAATACGGCTTTGTTAAGAAGGGAGCCGTCCTGGGGCACAAGAGGATGGCTGTCAAGACGGACATGGTGTGGTTTGCAGCTGGTTCCCTTTTACAGGCCCAGCTTGGTCCTTCTCCAATGACGCCTTTTGGAATTGTATCTGGAACAAAAGAACCACAATTAGTAAGCGAGACACAGCTCGGAGCATCTAACCGACTAAAACCTGAATTGCAAAGAAGCCAACAGCAAGCAGTTAAACTAGGGGCTTTAATCTGGAGGGTCTCCTTTAGAAAGCAGAAGGAGAATAGTTTTCCCACGTCAATTGGTAAACCCCTTTCCTCATTTAAATGCGCACAAAAAAACCCCTCTTGTGTTCATTTTTCAACACAATCTGCTTTTATAAAAGTCCTTATGAAATGGAAGCACAGGGACAGAGCCCATTGCAAGGACTGCATCCCAAAATGTCCCCCACCCCCTAAAAAAATTAAGCCCAGAATTAAAGCATTAAGAGGGGGGATGTTACTAGGCAATCATCCAACTTGAGTTGACCAGATCAGCTAATCAGCCTTTTAGATTAAAATTCAGTGATTTATCCAAACAGATAGATCCAGATGATTGCTTTAAAAAAATATCTATATACTAATTTCCTTTAGTGGTGAAGATGCGCATTTAAGAGGCTTCCCAATTATTCAGTTACCTCCTCCAACAATTCTTTTTTTTCAACATGTAGATTTTTTTAAATTTGTGCTGTATTATCTACAAACTTTGTTAAGAGGCTGGAGCGGCCCCTGACAGATAAAGCAATCAATAAATTAAATTCTCACGGGTTACATCACAGAAAAACCTTTCTTAGATGTTACTCCAAAAGTTACATTTGAGAGGAGATGAAAACCGTTCTGTGTTTTCCTCATAACGCTTGTCACTGTTAAAAGGAGGTTAATTTCACCAGGATGGAGGAGAAATCAAATCCTATGTAACAGAATTGCTCTCAGCAGGATTATGGCAGTGTTTCCATATAAAGGAACCCTGCAATTGCCACCTGCTTCAATTAATTTTTCTTTTAAGAATGTAATCTTCGCTCCTGTGTCCTGGGAACAGATTTCAAAACTTCAGGGCCAGAGAGAAAATAAATACTG
Source organism: Thamnophis sirtalis (assembly GCF_051295495.1). Taxonomy (NCBI): domain Eukaryota; kingdom Metazoa; phylum Chordata; class Lepidosauria; order Squamata; family Natricidae; genus Thamnophis; species Thamnophis sirtalis. Next base: position 53,227,898 of record NW_028261393.1, on the reverse strand, counting down.
GATGAACACAAATGTCAAAATGTGTTTCGTTTTGCACAGAGAAGGGTGTTTATGTGAAAAGAAGCAGAAGGATGAGAAGAGTGTAGCAAGGAAAATCGGGAAAACAGAACAGATGATGAAATGGGGGAAAAATAGATAAGATTATTTATTAGAAGGTCGGTTTGATACTCTGAGGCACATGAGCATAATACAGTTAATAGGTAATGGTAAAGGTTCCCTCCGCATTTGTGCTAGTTGTTCGCGACACTAGGGGGCTGTGCTCATCTCTGTTTCAAAGCCGAAGAGCCAGCGCTGCCCGAAGATGTCTCCGTGGTCATGTGGCCGGCATGACTCAACGCCGAAGGCGCACGGAACACTGTAACCTTCCTACCAAAGGTGGTTCCTATTTTTCTACTTGCATTTTTTGCATGCTTTCAAACTGCTAGGTTGGCAGAAGCTGGGACAAATAACGGGAGCTCACTCCGTTACGCAGCGCAAGGGATTCGAACCGCCAACCTTTCTGATCGACAAGCTCAGCATCTGAAGCCACCGTGTCCCTTTATAATGTAGTTAGGCCAGTTGTAAACATGGGCTCAGGCAAAGTCAGCTTAATGTTATTATTTGTAGCAGAATTGGTCAAATAGAATTGGTTAAATTTGTCACATAATTAATATTTGGGGGACAACGAACCACCTGAAGGTTCATGAAGGGGCTGAAGAGTTGGAGGGGGGGCTGATTTAAAAGAAGGATGCACCTGAGCTCGAGCCCAGTTGTCTTCCAAAATATAAAAATCCCAACGAAATCGCTGGTGGGATCTGACAGTGGGAAGGCAACTATAAAAGGGATCCGAAGTCTGCCCTCGCGAGAGCTTTACCTGATCTTATTGCCGGTTTTCATGCGAATCCACTGTGGAATGGGTCGGTTCTGCTTCTGCTTCTTAGCGAGGAACCGCTTGATTTTGAAAGTCTTGTGGGACGACTGGAGAAGGAACATCGAAAACAATTTAAGTGGTGGCCAAGATAAATGTTCAAAAACATTAACAGAGGCTTCCAACAATGTCTGATTGCCTTGGGAGGTGATGGACGCTTTTTTTTTTTGTGGGTGCAAATGAAGGGGATTCCTCTATTGGGCAAGGAAGTGGATCTCCAAGATCTCTTGCCAACTCATCATCTTCTTTTAACGACCTCACAATCCCTTGCGGGGTAATCTGGGCAACTGAATGGAGCTCAGTGCTGACTGGCCAGCTGTCCTTCCTGTTGCCGATGCGGAGTTATATTAAGCAGATATATTCTCTTTGTGCCAGAGAAAGATCTGCCTCCTTCCTAGGATCGAACTCACAGCCTCCTGATTGTGAGGCGAGAGCTCCCCCTCTAGGCCACCGCACCACTCTGTCCTTTTCCAACTCATGATCCTGTGAATTGCTGGCACACTTAGGAGCAAAACCTATTTAGTTGCAGCCCATCTAAACTGCGGCTACGTGGCTGGATTATGCACAACAGCGAGTAGAAGTAGATTCCCAGCTGAAAGAGGAAAATGAACTGGGCAAAAGGAAAATGAACTGGGCAAACAGGTTTCCCCCACAGGGAAGTCTGGTCTCCCTCCATACACACTGAAACATCAAAGAAGCAGCAAAACAAAACGTTGTTCAGGTTTTTATTATTTCTGAGAGTGGGCGATACACACACAAGATACCTAAACCAACTAATAAACAAATTACCTCCGAGTTACTTAGAAATATAAATTCGAACTTATATTTCTAACTGCCATTTACTTAATGGTTACTCCAGTCTTTTAAAAGTGCCAACATTATTAGTAAAGGGGGCATGCATAAGAGCACTAATATGCCTATCAGCCCCGTCATTGTAATTTTTTCCCCCTTTTATTCTTGTTCTCATTTTTGTTTGGACAAATTCTAATAAACAAACAAATGAAATAATTGCTTGGCACTAAAATGTGCCACAGAAAACACACTTCGCCACTGCGTTTCACAGCAACATGAACGCGCCAAGCCTAACCCTACGGATTTCAGCCTGCTGAGATGCACAAGCTGCAGGTGGCAACAGAAAAGGGATTCCACACTTTTGCAAGACGATATTGATATTTTAACTCCCCTTTTAAAATACTTCACTCAAGGAACATATCTAATGCGCCTGCCTGCGTGCCCATTTTTTTCTCCACAACAACCCTGTGAGGTGGGTTGGAGAGAGAGAAGGGAGAGGGGGGGAGAGGTACTGACCTCAAATCACCCAGTTTTCATAGCTAAAGGAGGACTAAAACTCATAGCCAGAAGGACTCAGAATAGAGTTGGAAGGGACCTTGGAGGTCTTCTAGTCTAACCCAATTGGACTCCCAAATCCAATCTATTTATAGATTGTTTATCTGAGAACTCAGAACCTTTTTTGGCAAAACTCAATGTCTTCTTCTGAGCGCCACATCTGGCAAATAGAAGACTTGTGGACTTCAACTCCCAGAATTCCCCAGCCAGCAATTTATCTATTCTGGGAGTCCTCAAATCATAAAAGTTGCCAAGTTTGGACACCCCCCCCCCCATTTCTAAGCCAGCATCATCTCTGCGACAACAAACTGGCTCTTTATAGGTAAAATTGGGTCGGGGGGCGGAATCCAGCCAACCTTTACTCGGATCTATTAAATCCCATCTAGTCCTTTCCTTTAATGCGCTTCGAATCGCCTTTTCCACCGAGAAGGGCAACTCTATGGTTAAAGAGAGGCCTACAAACAAGTCCCCCATTCAAGTGGCGGGCAGGCCCTAACCGGGCAGCCCCCCCGCCCAAGCTTTTATCGACGGTTCCCAATTTCCCAAATTGAACTGGGGGCTTTTCGCGGGAGGCCCTCCGAAAGAACCGGCCCGGGGAAACGGGTTCCCAAACAACTCTCCGAAGGAGGATTGCGACGGATAGACTCACCATCGTCCGACGCGGCCACCGGCTATACAACGGCAGCAGACGAAGAGAAAGGCAAAGGGAAGCGGCGCGCGGGATGACGGGAAAAAGCAGTCGAGGGGGGTTTCCTGTGAAGGCTAGAAAGTCGACTCGGTGGCGAAAGCGCCGCCCGCTCGGCGTCTCCAGGTGGTATTGCAAGATTTTCACGCAGGTAAAGCCGCGAAGGTCAAAAACGGTTTACTGCAGGATTTCAAAACAAAACAAATAATAGTAAAAAAACGTATTGAATTGAAGTGTGATCCTGGCGTGTTCATGGATTTTTGTTTTATCTTATTCAGTGTTCCTACTGCCGGTGTGGATGTGCTCATCAGTTGTATTTGCTACCATGCAATAATTCATTGGTTTCTGATTTTGCAAATTGAAGGTTTTGCAGGCTGATTCCTAAAATTCCCCAGGGATTTTGTTTATGTACCATATTTATATGGTCACTGATCATATGATCAAAGGCATGCGATCAAACCTTAATGGCGAATTAAGCCTTTTTTTGTTGGCATGACAATTAGGCAGGCAATTTGAAGTAGGTCTCTGCTTGAGCAAGTTTTCGCTGTTTCTGTTCTCTTGTTAGTTCCCATTAAAAAAAAAATTATATAAAAAAGGATCATTTCTCGTTTATTCCCAAGTGTGCTTTGGCTGCAACAGCCAGACAGATGCTGCCTGGAGATCCAACGGATTTGAAGGTCATTCGCTGGAGAAAGCTGCTAGCTTTTTCCCAAGCAACCAAATGATCTGCAGATTTAAAAAAAAAATACTTTTATTTATTTTTGGGTTTGTAAAATCATTCTTGAGCTGGCAATCCTGTTCTATGTCAAGTCTGATGGAATATATAGCCACATAGTTTCCCAGGAGAAGCTCCCCCCCTCCACTATTTAATTCCTGATACTGCCTGTTAAAAAGCATTCAGCGCCAGCCAAACCATTTCCAGAGAAAAACAGACTGTACTTTGCAACTAACATGCTTACTTCAATTTTGCAGCTACTAAGATTGTTGGACGACAAGGGACAAAAACAGCCAGGGAAGTGAGTGAAGCCTGGGAAACCGGCCCCTGGTCAGTTAAGAGGTGTGCTGATATACCACCAGCCTATCAAGTACTTAGGAGACGAGGACTTGGCAGCGCGAGGAAAACGACAGCCAATCGCCGGCCATCAACACACCAATCAACCAATAGGAAGCCACCACATAAATACGAAGCCTGGAATAGCCCAAAGCACACATCCCTGAGGATGGGCTCTAGCAGGAGTCCAAAAGCTCAGAAGACTTAAACTTCTGATCCAGACCACATCATTATGCTGGGACGCATATATGCACCTTCTATGTTTGACTGCACTTTCCTCAAGTCATGACATACAAAACTGTTGTGGCCCAGCAGGAGCCGTTGGAGCTGCCACCAGACTCCGACAGCGAGGGGCCCTATGAGTTGGCTCTGGAGGACCCTGGACAGGGTGCCGACTCCGAGCAGGGCGCAGAGAGGCTGGTTGGCCACCAGGAGGCGCCTGAGCCTTGGACCAGTGGGGAGGAGACAAGGGAGTGTGATCCCGACGTCATGCATTGGAGCAGTGGGGAGGAGCCAAGGGAGTTGGTCCTGGATGCCCGGCAATGAAGAGCTAATAGGCGTAAGAAGCAGTTACGCAGTTACAGGAGATGATTGCACTCAGCTGGTGGTAATTAGGCTCCTCTCAAGACTATAAAAGGAATGATTGTGCAGACGCCCTTTGCAGGAGTCAACGTATTCACTAAAGTTGGAGAACTCTCGTGGCTAGCTTGGCAGGCTGGATTGCTGCCAAGGTGTTAGTCTGTGCGGGATTGCTGCCAAGGCCTGGACTGTGCTGGATTGCTGCCAAGCTGTGTGTTAATAAATCCTTGCAGTATTTTTGTCTCGGTGTGCTTTAGTGTGGGACAAGGGGGGGGGGGGGTCAGAACACAAAACGATACTTTAAACATGTATAAATGGACAGGGTTTTATTAAATATAAAATGACTGTGTTGGATTAGCATAAAAGAAAACCCCTGTCTGTTGCTGGGAGCTCTTCCACAGTCTCCCCCCCCCCCCCCCCGTCCATCCCATTCTCCCCAGATTCCCTGCAGAGCCAGGAAAAGCAATCCGAGAGAAACGGACGGGGAAAGGCTGGGATGGCTGCCTTACTGCACTGAAGAAGAAAGTTCTGAACCGAAACAGAAAGAAAACGTTTTCTTAGGTGGCGTTCAGAAAAGCGGAGGGTAAATTAAAGATGGGTACGGCTGCCTTTAAAACAAAAAGCTGCATATTATTATTATTTTAAAAAAATCCGTGTCTAATGTCAGCACTTTCGTTCAGGCTGCACGAAACCTCCCGCGAAGCACAGAAAACGCAAAGCTACCCTCTCGGGGGGGTGGGGGGAATAGTTTTTGTTAGAAGCGCAAAAAGAAAAAGAAAAAGATTGGCTCTCTCGCGCGCGACTTAACGTTTATGACAGCGTTTTTGCTCCCGCTGCAGTCAATCATGCGGAATTCTGGGACGGCCGTGATCCAACCTCAATGAAACCCTGGTGCGGATCCCAAGGACTGGATCTGAAGGGCAAGACACTGTTTTGGTGGCTTTTATTATTTCAAAGACAGCGCTTGGTACTGGGCTGCGGGGAGCCCACCGTCCTTTTCTGAGGCTGCTGCTGCTGCTGCTGCGGTCTCTTAATGGCAAATGCGTCGGCCGAACACAAGGTTGGGTTTTGACTCTGCACATGGCTTGGAAACCAGATACATCCCAAAGCATAGTTTTCTCTGCTCTCTTCCTCCTCCTCCTCCTCCTCTTCCCCAAGGCACTTCTGGACTGTACAGTTCATCCTCTTTGGCTGCTAGTTTCGTGAGTGCAGGTGAAGCCGTCACACTTCTTCTTTCAAGTTACTAGCCTCAAGCTCCGGATTTTTATCTGCTCCTTGGTCGCATGACTTGGGGGAGCTTTCGTCGTACGCGGATAAACGGCTTCGGCTCCGGGCTCCGGGTTGGTAGAGCTGCATGGCTGGTCGGTCCTGAAACGACAAGAAGAATGCTGGACTGGATGGCTGGCTGGGGAATTCTGGGAGTTGAAGTCTACAAGTCCTAAAGTGGCTGAGTTTGGAGACCCTGCTCTACTCTTTCCCTTATTCCCCCAAATGAAATAATGGAGACTTTTGGTGCACTTTCTCCATTTTAGGCATCCTCGTTACCCCGCTGGACCTTAGCCCTCCTTCTTAAGAGAGGCAGGATCAGGAAGGGGTGACTCTGAGCAAGGCTTTGCCCCCTCCCCTCCCAGCCAAATGGGGCTGGGGTCCCTAGCAGCTGAGGGGTTGATTGACCCAACTCCTCCCCTTTAATCTGTGATTTCCAGAGGAGGGAGCGATGTCAATCTTCGGAGTAGGGAGGGGCTGCAACCTCTCCTCCTTTGGAGGCTTCTGGGCAGCCTCTGAGACAGGCGGCTAAAGAAATTGAATAAATACCATATTTTTCAGAGTATAAGATGCTCCAAAGTATAAGACGCACCTAGCTTTTGGGGAGGAAAACAAGGGGCGGGGAAATCTTCCTCCCAGCAATTTGCAGCCTCCTTGCAGCAAACAGCCAGTTTCAGTTTCAGCATAGCCTGATTAGCAGAAGGGGGGAAAAAACCCTGCCTCTGTCTCCCAGCAATTTGCCTACTTGCAGCGGCGGGGATCAAAATTGGCGGAAAATGGGGTGCATGGAAGCAGCAATAGGCTATGGCAATCACGCAGCCTGAAACAGCTGACGGTCGGGAGGCCGATCCAACCGACAATCAGCTGCTTATGTTAATCAGGCTGTGCTAAAGCCGTTGGCTGCAAGGAGGCAAACTGCTGGGAGGCAGAGACCAAAGGGTGGGGGCCGGCAGGCGGGTGGGGCTACATTCGGTGTATAAGACGCACCCAAATGTTCACCCTTTTTTAAGGGTGTGTGTGTGTCTTATACTCCAAAGATATGGTACATTAAAAAAAAAAAACTAGGACAAGCACCTTGTTCCGAATCCGGTCTTTCTTGGCCAAATCGTCCCTTTTGTCCTCCTTGGTCCCCTTCTCTGTTTTCTCTGGGTTGCCCACGTACTCCATGAAGTCAGCTCTTTTCCCTTTTTCTCGCAAGGAGTCGCGTTCCCTTTTCACGTCGTCCTCTTTCCTCCGGAACACTTTCTCTTTCTCGAAGCGTTCTTTCTGCCGCCGCCGGTCTTCCTCTTGACGCCGGAGTTTATCCCGCTGAATTCTCTCGTAGTCTCTATCCCGGTCGTATTCTCTCTCTCGATAGTCTTTCCCGCACTCGTCTTCGAACCTGAACGCAAAGACATAGAGGATTAAGAGGGGCAGCCTCCTCCTCGTTTGTTCGTTGAACAGCCTGTATTTTGAACGCAATTCCCAACGGAATATTTCTTTTTTATTTTATTTAAAAAAAAGGGTCTTGCAACAGATTCCTTGATCGTGTATATGAATAACACAAAAAGACATTAGAAATTGAAAGTTTCACGTTTTATACAGCTCTACTCCTCAGCGTAGATGTCAGGGTTCCAATGAATGCCCTAATTAACTCCTGAGCCTCGAACCAAGTTTCAAAAGAAAGCCAGTTATTTATTAGGAGCAACATGTCAGCAGTACTGAAGTGAAGTCAGCTCTGCCGCACATAATTTACGACCCAACTATGACCCTGTTTCCCCCTCCTCCCAGGGTGTGTCATAAATCACATTCTCCAATAGGAGTACTTTCGTGGGCTGTAGAAAACATGCTTCTCCGGCTGGCTCTGGTAACCTGGGATACAGCCTTAAGAAAGGTATCCGTGGAATGTGCTTCTGATTGTGGCTGCTGAGCTGCTCAGTCAGTTCTCCCCCACCCTGCCTATGGCAACTCGAGAGCAGGCCAGGGATGCTTTACAAGTTGACAGTATTAAAGTACTGAAAAATGGTGTATGCTTATTATGTATTTCCTATCCAGAGTTCACGTTCTGGAATTTATAGTTCACACAGTAAGTTAACCCAAAGGTGCTTTTTTTCAAGAGGCACCTGGACTTTCTTGTTTTTTCTTTGAAGATGCTTCTTTTCTCATCCAAGAAGCTTCTTCAGCTCTGACTGGAAGGTGGGGAATGGAAGGATTTATATTTATTGGGATAGCCGTGATATGGGTGACTGAGAATCTCCATAGACACTCTAAAGTAAATTGACAATCTTCAAAGTTACTTTGGTGAGGTAGATCAAACAGTGGTTACATTTTAGTATGAACTCCATAAGGTGAATTTTTTTTTGGGGGGGGGGGGGGGGAGGCACCAAAATAACCAGCATGGTCTGAGAAACAAGGATACGTACTGCAGTGGGTAGATGGGTTTTTTGGTCTTTTCCTCTTTAACTTCACCATCAGAGCGCTTGGCTGGCACGCTGCCAATTGGGCTGGCGATCTTGTCTTCCCTCAGATTCTCTTTCTCCAGTCTCTTGGCCTTTTCCTTTTTTTCAAAATCTCTTTCATCCCTTTCTGGCTTCTTAAGTAGCTAGGAAAAAAACAAATTTAGTCCTCCTTACTAGATGGATTCTCTATGCTAAGCTAGGCTAGCAATTTGACAAACTACTGACAGGATTAAATAGAACATGATCAATTATTTCCATAATAGATTGTTCTTCCTCACAGACAGACATGAGGTCTTAAAACAATTGAAGGTGTAATTCTTGCATTTTTTCCCCTCTGGTTAAAGCAGTGTGAAGGGGTTTAAGGCTTTGACTGAGCCACTTCATACTCATCTTCTAAATTAGTTATGTCCACAAGGAAATGGCTGGACGCATACGCTGTGCTAAACTACGGCTTCCTTTATCCTTTTTTGCAAAATCATCTGGAAAGACTGGCTAATGGATCGCGTTAAGCCAAAACTCAACAGAACAGACTAAAATTTAGCACTGGGTGCCAACCTAGTTGCTATAATCAAGAGTGGATCCTACTCTAAATAAAAAATATATATCAGATAGTGCTCTGCACTATGTGGTACAGCTATCTTAATGACATTTCCTTATCTATGAATTACAAAGGACTTAAATGTAATGGTTACAGGAACTGGGCCAGGCTAATCTAGTGGAGAGAAGGACCAGGGGAGACATGATAGCAGTCTTCCAATATATGAGGGACTGCCACAGAGAGGAGGGGGTCGAGCTATTATCCAAGGCATCTGAAGTCCAGAGAAGGAATAATGGATGGAAAGTGATTGAGGAGAGATTCAACCTAGAAACAAGGAGGAATTTTCTGAGTGAGAGTGATCAACCGATGGAACAGACGTTGCGGTCGGAAGTTGTGGGAGCTTCATCGCTGGAGGCTTTCAAGAAGAGACTGGGCTGTCATTTGTCGGGGATGGTATAGGGTCTCCTGCTTGGGCGGGAGGTTGGACTAGATGACCTACAAGGTCCCTTCCAACTCTGTTAATCTGTATCTGTATAACAACCTTAAGCCTTTTAACTTCAGATATTCTCCACTGAGTTCCATTGTGCTCCTAAATTACATTGGATTAGCTATCATATTCTACAGATATACACCAGGCACCTGGTGCTCATAAGTTATTTATCCTACAGGAAAGAAGTTATACCTTAATCTTTGGTTCATCCTTTGATTTGTCCCTTTCCTTCTCTGGACACCTTTCCACTTTCTTTGTTTTTTCAGCTTCTTTTCGCTTTCTTCTTTCTTCTTCTTTCCACTTCCTTCTTTCTTCTTCCCTTTGTCTTTTCCTCTCTAGTTCCCGCCTCCGCCTTTCCTCTCGTTTCTCTTCTCTAAGCCTCTGCAAAGGAACCACAAAGTTACATTTTTCCAAACCAAACGCATCACCTAACTTGATTTCAATCGCAAGTATTTTGTTTCTAAAATAAGAAACATTATTAAGTTACAAAGTAAAGTATCTAAGCACTAAAATAATTATCTTTCTTTAAAAACATACCCGGTTTCCCCGAAAATAAGACCTCCCTGGATAAGAAGCCCGATCGGGCTTTTGAGCGCATGCGCTAAAATAAGCCCTCCCACAAAAATAAGCCCTCCCCTAAAATATTTAAACGCATGCACAGCCGGTCCCTGTCATTTCCTGGTAGGGGAAATGGGGGGGGGGGAACATGCCCCACGCATCCCACATGCACCTGCCATCCATGTGGAACGGCCTCGTGGAGGCCGCTCCCATAAACCCTAGCTCCCGGACCCCTTCCCTTAGTGGCGGCTGCAAAAATAGCAGCAGGCCCAGCGATGCTAGGGTTGGCAAGAGTGGCAGAGACAGAACCTCCAGTCCTCTCTAGATCAGCTGATCTGTGGGCCATGGGCCGACGTTAAGGGGCCTCCTGCACCTCAAAAATAATAAGACTTCCCCAAAAATAAGGCCAAGTGCTTATTTTGGGGGGGTCAAAAGAAAACAAGACCCTGTCTTATTTTCAGGGAAACACAGTACGTGCACAAGGAGAAATTTGGAGGGATTAAACCAGGACATGGGTAGGAAAGGTAATTTCAAAACATTTTTTTGGGGGGGGGGAGGGGAGGTGGATTTTCTATCCAAAGAAAACTTGAGCATAACTGCCCAGAACAAGATTAGAAAGCTCAATATTATTAGTATTTACTCATGACTGAGTAAAGTTTGACATTATTTCTTTAAATACATGTGCACACTGAGCAGTAGATCATAAATAAGTTATAACTAAGGAATTATCATCACCTGCTTATTCTTCAGGAAGTTCAACAGAGGAGTTGTCTTTTTGGCTAAAGAGTTAAGAAAAAGAAAGTGTTGGTGTTTGTATTTTTAAAAGGCATCAACTGAAATTACTGCAAAAATATTATCAAAATGAATACACGTAAGGCATCTGTCTCTATAATGTGGCTGCAAAGAGGATTTTAGAAACTTTATTTTCCATATTAGATAAACTGCCACTAATGTGAGGCGAACAGCGGTTATAGATGTGTTGAATATATTAAGAACATACCTATTAATTCTTTATTTCTGGCCTCTATTTCTTCTAATAAAGTCTCGGGAGTAGATGTTAATTTTTCATCATCAGCACTGTAGCTTTCTAAAAACTTCTTATATTCTGGATCTAAGGAACGATCATCACATACAGATTATAAATACACGTTTTTTTAAAAAATTGAAAATTATAAAGCCTGCGATAACAGCCAGCCTGCAGGGGTGTTAGATATATGGCCTCTATTGTCTTTGGTTCACACAATTTCATGTTCTCACTTCCATTACCACATTCATGTTCAATGATAAAATTGTTCTTTTCCTGATCACGCAGCACACGATTCAGGAGGAGAATATTTATTTATTTGCTGGTTAAAGAAAGAGACTGAACGTTGCAGACAATAAAAGGGGCACAGACTTGATGGACGAGTTCCAGCAGATTAGACACCAACATAATCCAAATAATCATGCTCAGGAATTCCCTTATCTGGAAATTTTGAGATTTGAGAAGTTTATTTATATGCCGCCCTTTTCCCTAGGGGGACTCAGGGCGGCTTACAACTTGAAAAGGGGGGGGAACAAACATTTAACACGTAGGACAGTACGTCATTAAAAAGCACAACATTCATACCATTCGGGTGGGTTACAGTCTTTAGCCCCAGGCCTGACGGGATAGCCAGATTTTGAGGGCTGTGCGGAAGGTCTGGAGGGTGGTGAGGGTACGAATCTCCACGGGGAGATCGTTCCATAGGGTCGGAGCTGCCATCGAGAAGGCTCTCCTCCACGTGGTGGCCAGTCGACATTGACCGGCAGATGGGACTCGGAGGAGGCCTAGTCTATGGGATCTAATAGGTCGAGTGGAGGTGATTGGCAGTAGGCGGTCTCTCAAGTACCCAGATCCACTACCATGAAGGGCTTTATGGGTGACAAGTAGCACCTTGAACCTGGCTGTATACAGGAACTGCAACCAGAAATTCCCAAGCTCCCTTGGTTGAAATTAAATTTTAAGGGGAGAGAACAACCCAGCACTATCGCTACTAACCATCATCAATGGTTCCAGCTTTGGCGTCCTTTTTCTTACTCTTCTTTTTGGCAGCTTTTTGAAACGGAGCAAATTCCACGATGGCGGGATATTCGAGACCTGTTTGTACGTACAAATAACGTTTTTTGTAAAACAAAAGAACTGCGTTAAGGAAGGGGAACAGTGGCTGTTGGTTGCATTGAACAGATTTCCGAAGCAGAGCGTGCGGTTTGGAGAGAGGTGCGCACGCGTGGCCTTGGGAAGGAGGGCTGGCACAGACAGGCAGCTGCCTCGCATAGGGCCAGGCCCGACACACCTTGCCAGCAATACTATGTTTTCCCAAAAACAAGACAGGGTTTTACTTAGGGAGGTCTTATTATTTTTCAGGCGCAGGAGGTTCCTTAACTTCAGCCTGTGGCCCATGGATCAGCTAATCCAGAGAGGACCAGATGTTCTGTCTCTGTTTCTAGCACACACTTGCCAGCCCCAGAGTCGCTGGGCCTTCTGCTCTTTTTGCGGCTGCCACTAAGAGAAGAGGCATGGTAGCTAGGGTTTACAGGAGTGGCCTCCGTGAGGCCGTTCTGAGTGGATGGCAGGAGCATGTTCCCCCCTTCCTCCCCCAGGAAATGGCGGGGACCAGCTGCACATGCGGTTAAATGTTTTAGGGGAGGGCTTATTTTAACACATTAGCTCAATAGCCCAATTGGGCTTATTATCTGGGGAGGTCTTATTTTCGGGGGAACAGGGTAGGAGAAAGATGATGGTGAAGGTCAGCTGGAGTGCGTGGGTGGGTGGGTGTAGCAGGGCCTGTGGAGCACAGTAGCGTGGCAAGGGCAGCTGAGCCTTTGTGCTGGGGTACTAGCTGCGGTGCAGGGCTTGAAATGGAACTCTTTCCCAAAACCAGGGCTGGGCCTGGGGGTTTCTGGATGAACGCCTTGGCTCTCTTCTTCAGTCCCAGCAATGCTGGCTCTGGAGCCCCCAAGGATTGCCACTGTTCAGGGTGACAAAAGGGCAAAAATGGAGGAGAGGCAGAGGAAGTGAACATGTGTGCGAAATGCCAAAAGGCTGAATTTTGAACGCAGGACCCTGTGGGTGTTGCACTTTGAGAACTGGGCATTAAGGAACCGTTCCTTCAGAACTGCTGTGACTTTAAATGGGCCGCTGGGCCAATTGGTTGTGAATGGAAGGCTACAAAGTAAATTGAATAAAAGATGATTTCACACGAGATATTCCTCATTGTGTGAATGGCCTTGTCCACCATTCTCTTTCAACTAGCCGAAATGCACCGTACGGAGCACGATTGTTTACATTCAGATGGGTGGGAATTACGTTGGGCAAGCTAACTTTAAACTGCGGCACGTTTCCAATTATTTTATGATGCTTTCATAATATACAGGCCAGTGGTGAGAGAATACAAACGCATACATTTATAATAGATGGGTGTTTGGGCTTACTGAATAAAATGCTTTTGAACAACAATGACTATAACCTAACATAAATGATTTGTAAAGTAATTTTGGCTGCATGAAAAATGATAAATAAGCAAAATAAATAAATAAATAAAAAGTAGCATGATCCTACAGGACCAGTCAGTGGCTGCTGATGTGCCTCTCCCAGCATAATTTCTTCAAGATCTATGATAAACCCTAAAATGTTTCTGATATTGCATAACTATTGCCGGGAAAAATATTTCCACTATGCCAATTCTACAGTTTTAAGTTCAGAAAGGCTACGAGCACCATACAGTATGGATCTCAAAACAAAATTCCTGAACTGATGCCTTTTTTTTTAATGTATCTGGATTGGCAAAGCCAGCCAGCTTTATCTACCTTTAAAACCAAAAGAAGCTAATACAGAATCCCGAGCAGGTAAATTGGGGCACTTATTTGACTGTATAAACTTCTTTATTAATCCCCTCCACCAATCGTCCCCAAACAGATGGGATTTTAGGCTAGTCCAGATCCCTAATAAGAAGTTAGCACAACTTAAACTTCTTCCTAAAATCCATATTCCCTTGTGCAGCTTGTATGTTCCAAAGAGTACAATTAATCCAAATTAGAACAGACATTTTAAACAACCAAGCATCCAATTTTAGTTTACGCTGCAATTCTAAAATGACTTATTTGAAACCAAATCCGATGCAATAGTTTCAGAAAAACTGTGCTGAGCACTGAGGTATTAATGACACCTACGGCAGTGTTGGCTAACCTTTTTGGCACTGAGTGCGGGTGGGCACCGGAACCGGAAGGGCATTTCACCTTTGCACATGCATGCACCAGGAAGCTGAGCTTCTAGTTTCCGGCATGCGAATGCACGCCAGTCACTTGGTTTTCTGGTTTCTGGCACGCATGTGTGTACAAAGATCAGCTTTCTGGCACGTATGCATGCACCGGAAACCGGAAGCTCAGCTTCCCAGTATGCGCATGCGTGCCAGGGAGCTTCCGGTTTCCAGTGGTCCCGCATGTGCGAAGACCAGCTGACTGGGGTGCATGTGCGTGCCGGAACCTGGAAGAGCAACAGGCAACGGCTGGCGTGCCCGGAGAGATGGCTCTGCGTGCCACTTCCGGCACGCATGCCATAAGTTTGCCATCACGGTCCTAAGGGCTCTTCCCTGCTAATAAACCTCTACCACGTCAGATTAGTAAGGTCGTGGCTGTGTAACTGTGTACATTCTGAGCTACATGTTAAAAATCTTAACTCAGTTATGGCATGGAAGCAAATACTGTATATACTCAAGTATAAGCCTAGTTTTTCAGCCCACTTTTTGAGCTGAAAAAAGCCGCCTCGGCTTATACTCGAGTCAGTGAAAAATTTGCCCGAAATGGAGGAGAAAAAGGGGCGGGGCCATGCCGCTGGGTGACGCTCGTGAATGGCCCAGCGCCCCTGAGTTTCCCCTCCCTCTGTGTCAGTTTGCCGCGCAGCGTGCACCGCACCATCCCCCCTCCTCACGTTCTAATGTAATGCAGGGCTATCTTACGATTCCCCTTCCTCCCCCTCCTGCCGCTCTGCAACGATGTCCCACCTCCTCTGGTACAGTGATCCAATGATAGGAATCACTGTGCCGTGTGTCATAGGAGGCGGGACATCATCATCACAGCAGGACATCAGCATCATGAGGTGAGTGAAGTATTTCATTGAATACACCGGTATTGTGTGATAATAATTTGTTATGCAGAGCAAATTTTTACAATGGCTACTGTATATTTAATGGGCACAGGCAGGCTGTATATGTTATTCAATGGGCAATGGCATTATTGGTATCTATTTTTATTTTTGAAATTTATCGGTAGCTGCTGCATTTCCCACCCTAGGCTTATACTCGAGTCAATAACTTTTCCAGTTTTTTGTGGTAAAATTAGGTGCCTCGGCTTATATTCGGGTCGGCCTATACTCGAGTATATACGGTAGGTGGTTCCAGAATTACAGTATATTTATTGTACAAAAGTTTGCCAATATATCTATATATATATCTATATATATGAAAAACAGAGATATGATAATTGTAGGCTTACTTGCCTTTGTGATCAATAAAAACATAACCATCAAAGCGATCCCTGAACAGAACTATGTCTTCTTGGTTTTTAAAGTTGATGTATGCTCTGGAAAACATGTGAGGATACAAACTGCAGAAGGACAAAAAATGGCAATGTTTAAGAAAACGTTGCTGGGTGGTGATTATAATTATACACAACACAGAAGGGTGTAAAAACTGAAAGACGGACGTGACATGCCATCGTTACGTGCAACACAGTTCAAAAGTTCCCTTTTAAAAATTTTTTTTTACCTAGAGTCATTTGAAAAGAATTCAAAATAATCGTGCTCTGGCAGCGGCTGGAGATGTTCTTCAAGCTGTTCCTTGGTCAAGCTGGGAGGAAGGCGTCGAATCACTACCTTGAAGAAAAATGTTTCATCCTTTACGACAGGTGAAACATCAGAAAGCATTTTTTTAAAACGCGGATTTTTGTAACAAAACAAATAAAACAAACACATTAAAGCAAACTATCAAGTAGTTTAATTCAAAAATTATTTCCTCTCCCCTATTATTTGTAATAAAAATTAACTTCAGAGGCCAGCATACCACCGAATGAAAATATTCGTCCACAGAGGTGTTGTGTTTTTCATTTTATTTAGAATGATACTGTGGAATCCTTCCTGGATCTAATAGCTTAATCTACCTATATCCTATGTATAACCTTCCCTTCCAGCACTGATGATGTTACATAGTCGGGTCATGAAATGTCTGCAAGAAAACCACCAAGCTCAGAGACCACCAAGGAGCAATGTTGACATCCTCAGCTCACTAAAAGTGGGTGCAGCTTGAAGCATTGTCATAAACAGTTATATCATGTCAGGCTGGGGGGGGGGAGGAGAAACATATAGCAACAGCAATAGCAGTTAGACTTATATACCGCTTCATAGGGCTTTCAGCCCTCTCTAAGTGGTTTACAGAGTCAGCATATTGCCCCCAACAACAATCCGGGTCCTCATTTTACCCACCTCGGAAGGATGGAAGGCTGAGTCAACCCTGAGCCGGTGAGATTTGAACAGCCAAACTGCAGAACTGCAGTCAGCTGAAGTAGCCTGCAGTGCTGCATTTAACCACTGCGCCACCTCAGCTCTATATATAACAGCTGCTATTGTTATTATTATTGTTAGGGACGTGGTGGCTAAAAGCTTGTTGATCAGAAAAGTCAGCAGTTTGGTGGTTTGAATCCCTAGCGCCGCGTAATGGAGTGAGCTCCCGGTGCTCATCTCCATTTCAAAGCCGGAGAGCCAGCGCTGTCCGAAGACGTCTCTGTGGTCACGTGGCCAGCATGACTCAACGCCAAAGGCGCACGGGGGGCTGTAACCTTCCTATTTTTCTACTTGCATTTTTTACGTGCTTCCAAACTGCTAGGTTGGCAGAAGCTGGGACAAGTAACAGGAGCTCACTGCGTTATGCAGCACTAGGGATTCGAACTGTCGACCTTTCTGATCGACAAGCTCATCTTCTTAGCCACTGAGCCACCGTGTCCCTCATCAATCATCATCAATATAATAACCAATTTTGTTGTATACATGATGTACAATGACAATAAAGGCAATACTACACTAGTATTATCATTATTACATTGTTTATTATCAATAATATTACTTATCATCATCATTATGACTATTATCACTTTTTAATACTATTATTACTGCTGGTACTAATTATTATATTATCCACTTAACATTATTATACAGGACAGCATTATCAATTATCATTAATATCATTTGTCATTATTATTAATAAGGAGGACAACAACCCTAACAGCACATCAACCTCAAAGATGTTACTCTTAACAAGGAAAGAATATCTCGAAAATTTTCCCCTCCGCCCATCGACATCAGCGAGCTGGGGGTGATGGGAGTTGTAGTCCTAGCCCCTCCCGCGGGGGTCCGGGTGGGGGTGGGCCCCCGAATCTCTCTCCCCTCCCCTCCAGGCCCGCAGGCGCACCTTACTGAGCGTCTCTTTCTTGTCTTTGGGCCTCTCGAGGCGGTCAGGCTCCCCGCCCGCCTTGGCGTCCGCCCCGGCCATGGCTGCTCCGAGGCCGGTGGGAGCGAGGGGCCCTCCGCGCTTCTCCTTCGGCCGGGCGTTCTCCTTGTCCTCCTTCATGGTAGTGGCCGCCGTGGGCAGTCGGGGCAGCGTACGCGGGCCTCCCTGCCTCCTGGGCCTCGGAGTCAGCCCGCTCCTCTCGCGGGAAGAGCCGAAGGGAAGCCACGACGCCACAGCGCCCTCCTCACGACCAGGCAGGCGGCGCGACTCCGCCAGGCCGCGCGTTGCCACGGCGACCGGCCAGGGCCGGCAGAGACTCCACTTCCCAGCATGCTTTGCGCCTCTTCGGGGCAGAGGAAGAAAAACAACCACCATCCTTCCTTTTACAGGGATGTCAAAGTGGCCTGTACGTCACGCGCAGGCCACGCCCGCCCGCGAAGGGGCCGATGCGTCACGCGCAGACCACGCCCAGCTCCGCGAACTGGGGGAACGTTGCGAAACGTCACGTGATGCGGCGCGTAACACGTCATTCCGGTGTAGGCCGGTGGTAAGCCCTATCAAAATATCCCCGGTCTACACCGGCATTATCATCTCTATGTATATAACTCTCCAGCTCATATGGACACCTCGACCAAAAGAATAAAAGAGATAATAATTATATTTTTTTTAAAAAACGCTTCGTCTTTTTCTGTTAAAAAAAAGGCACCCCCTTCTGACGTTAGAGCGGCGTTGCCACAGCAACGGCGAGCGGAAGTGGCCCGCCGCGCGGTGCATCCTGGGGGCCCGAGGACTGGAAGGTCAGAACGGGCCGTGTCGGCTGGGGGTGAAGGAGCCGCAGCGCATGCGCGGTGCGTCTTGCTGCAGAAGTTCAATAGAAGCGGGGCTTCGTCGGGATGTGGTACGAAATTCTTCCCTCGGCGGCTATTATGTACGTGGGGCTGATCATCCCGGGGCTCGCCACTTACCACATCCAGCGATATATGAACAACGGCAAGGTGAGGAGCTGTGGACGCGGTGCGGAGGGGTTGGGACTACAAATCCCATCCTCCTCTGGACTACAGTCCCCATCCTCCTGAACGTGTGTGTGTGTGTCTGTGATCTCTGACAATACACACAAACACACACACATACATACACATGCATGTGTGTGTATAAATATGTGTGTATGTGTGATCTATGACAATAAACACATGCATATCTCTATCTACATACACATGTATGTGTGGGCTTATTTTAGCGCATGAGCTCAAAATATTGGGGAGGTTTTAATTTTGGGGGAAATTGTGTCATTTGTGTTTCTGATTTTGGGAATAGTAAAGATATGTGGCATTTATTCAGTGTCTCTTCATAGCAATTTTGCCTTACAGCTAACTATCTTTTTATCTTTTTTTCTTTTAAATCTCTTCTCCCACCCCTATTGTTCTCCCCATGACGTCTGCCTTATAACTTTAGGATAAAAAATTGATAAAGACAGCAAACGACTACAAAGCTTGGTTGAGAGAGAAAAATGTCTGTGGAGATGGACCTAAGGTTAGTTTGAAGGAAACTTCTCTGGGGGAAGCAACCCAGTTGCCAAAAGGCATGGCATCATCTTTGTAAAAAGGGGTAAATCCTGATAAAGGAGCTCATATCTGCCAGCTTCTTTTTCAGGAAGGGAGCTTTTCTTTTTAAAAAAAATGGTTGTTAGACCCAGATTTCAAAGTTAGGACTTCCTTCAAAGAACTTGTGTGATCCTAGAGGTGCAACTAATCCCTGTGTTACCAGCAAAGCCAATAATAAACTCTATTTTTCTAAATTTTGTAGTTGTGAAGAGGCTTGTAATCCTTAAAGTGTGTGGGAGTATAAAAATTGTACGATTTGCCTTAATAGGAATATGGAGTGCGATAACCCCATCAAATAAACCAGACAGAGTTTTGATTTTGTTTGATTGTGACATAGGCACCTTCTGACTTCCTTTCCCCCCTGTCTTTTATTTTTCAGGGTCTGGAGAACATCGACTAAAGCCACGACGTGATATTCTTTTATTTCATCAAAGCATTTAATATAAATAAAACAACATCTAAAACAAGCGTGTGCAGTGAATGTGTTGCAAACTTGGGAGCAGAAAAATAGGATTCTAAGCAAAGCTACCTTCAGGCAGTAAAAATAGATAACACAATTGCTTTAGTTAAGCCTTTTTAAAAACCATTAGATATGCAAAATCATCAATAGCAAGCAGGCAATTCCTGTAGCAGCGGAAAATTGTTTCCCAGATGTTTCCCCTCCACATGTGGCTTGAGGATCTGTAGTGAAAGAAAGAGATTTACCTTGCAGGAATGCACCCATGGCTTGAGAAAGGGAATCTGGTGATACTCACTTCTCCAGATCACTTTGGATTTGACCTTGGTCCAGTAGATGTCACGTGATTGGGCCACCGTTGCCCTGATTTAGCAGGAAGAGAAATAATTACAGTTAGAATTTCTGAGGATGTCCCAGTAAGGCTTAGAATCTCCCATTGTGTTTAATCCAGTGTTTCTCAGTCATTTAAGATGTGTGGGCTTCATCTCCCAGAATTCCCCAGCCAGCATGTTAATTCCTTAGTGTTGTAATATCCAGCTAAAGGTTATAAAACAGTTCCAGTTTACACACCTGGAGGGTTTCGTGTTAGAAGAGGCCATGATTTACTTCCAAGGGAATTGAAATCAATAATTTCCCATAATGCTTTTAAAATCCCACCCTCTCCCCTTGCAGAATTAATCCGAAAACAGGCACATTGGGAGGATATTTTCCAGGATTTACAGCTTCTTAGCTCACCTGATTGCTGTTCTCATGAAACATCACCATTTTAAAAGAAAAGCTCGGGTTTTCTTGGGTTCGAAATGCCCATAATACTTACACAAAGTAAACTACTGGGGGACAGTGTAAGCGAGGTGGGAGCCAGGAGTAGATCTGACTCATTTTTAAGTTGGTGTTGGAATGAGTAATGGCCCCTTGAGGATTTCCAGAGCACTGCCAAATAAACAAGTAAGTAAGTAAATAAGCAACCGCTACTATTTCAAGTTAATTCTGTTTAAAACAATTATATTTCTACCACACCCTTGCTATTTGCCCCCTTTTCATCTCAATTTTAGATCTGCATGGCATAACTGAAATGAAACAATTGGCATTGCGTGCCCAATCTTTAAAACAAGTCCTATGGAAGTCATTACTTTGTCTAGCACATTTTGCTTCAATAGGCTTTCTTGAATCCAACACCCATGAAGTGAAGGCATGGTTTATTTACCCACCGTAGGATTGGGATCTTGCCCAACCGCATGCTGACCTGAAGTTAAACAAGCAACATGCCAGCACAGCATAATGTGAGAAAGTGAGATATGAATTTGTATACTTCATGCTACACAATTTTGGGGTGTGGGTGATAGCAAGAGCACTTAGACTTATATACTGCCCCGTAGTGCTTTAGAGCCCTTTACAGAATCAGCATGTGGCCCCCAACAATCTGTGTCTTCATTTTACTGATTTAAGGATAGAAGTAGTACGCCAACACTGGGATTTTTAACGAAGAGATCGGGCAACCATTTGTCTGAAATAGTATTGTTTTTTGTTTTTGTCTTGTATGCCGCCCACTCCCGAAGGACTCCGGGCGGCTCACAATAAACAAGGGAAGCGGGAAGACTAGACAAAGACAACACTTTAAAAACAAAACCGCAACATTCACAATTTCCGCGGGGCTGGATGTTTCACAGGCCCCCCGGCCTGCTGGAGCAGCCAGGACTTGGTGGCTTTGCGGAAAGCCGGGAGGGTCGTAAGGGTCCGGATCTCGACAGGGAGATCATTCCAGAGGGTTGGAGCTGCAACAGAGAAGGCTCTCCCCCGGGGGGTCGCCAGCCGACATTGGCTGGCGGATGGAATCCGGAGGAGACCTAACCTGTGAGATCTGATCGGTCTATGGGAGGTAATCGGCAGGAGGCGGTCTCTCAGGTACCCAGGTCCGATGCCATGTAGGGCTTTATAGGTAGCGACCAGCACCTTGAAGCGGATTTGGAGACTAATGGGTAGCCAGTGCAGCTCGCGGAGGATAGGTGTGACGTGGGTGTACCTGGGTGCACCCACAATCGCTCACGCGGCTGCGTTCTGGACTAACTGAAGTCTTCGAACACTCTTCAAGGGCAGCCCCATGTAGAGCGTATAGGCTTTCCCTCTTGAGCAGAAGGTTGGAATAGAAGACCTCCAAGGTCCCTTCTAACACTTATTTTGAGTCAACCTTGAGCGGGTCAGGATCGAACTCTTGGCAGTGGACAGAGTTAGCCTGCAATACTGCATTCTAACCACTACCAGTAATGGGGAGTTCTAACAGGCGTGAGAATGCAATGTCACTCGCCATTCACCTGCAAGCAAGGACCAATGGGATCACAAACTAGACAACTCACAGGATACAAAGACACTGAAGAGTTGTTGTTCTGCCCATATCTGTCATCGGATGTTGGCAATCATGTTGGCAATCCCATTTTTTATCAACAGCCATACGAAAAAGTGGATTTTGTCCAAATTATTCCCTTAGATTTTGAAGCCATGATGTCCTTCTGCCTGGACTTCATTTGCCTTCAATCTTTCCTTGGAGGATTAAGTGACGGATGCCATATTTTTACGGATATCATATCACAGGTCCAAAATATTTTGACTTTCGCTTTTTTTAATGGTTTTGGTGATTTCCCTTGGCTCTCCCAGGCGGCTTATCTGAAGAGCGCTGGGACTTTTAGAATTGAAATGGACAAGGACCTGCCACATCACACACGCAGGTGTTAACTATTTGTGCTTACCTGTAAAAATCTGGTATCGTTTGGGGGAGTTTGCCAAAATCCCAGGGCAGCAGCCGGGTGAAACGAACGGGCCTCTAACAACAATCCCCGATAGGCAGCTCCTAGGATCTGAACTGGAGAAAATAATTTGATTTTTGGCAACCCCCTTTACAATGTTTCTTTACCTTTACTGTAAATCAGCAAATCTTGTTTCTCAGGCATTAAAAAAAAAAAAGAATTTATGCATTGTGTTAAGAATGAATGGCTTAACTACAGGTGAATGCATCAACCAAAGTTGGTTGGAATCACCCATTTTGCTAAGCATTTAGCTATGAAACTCAAAAGTGGATTCACACAACCCATTAATCCAAAACAAGATAAAATGGATATTGGATGATCAGGACAACTGCTGACTTCAATGATACCCGGGTTTTTTTTGGCAATCATGTGGAAGTAGATTATTATCTTTTGTTTCCGGGAATTTAGCCACTTCTCCTGGCTTACAATCCTGACATTTTTCCTGATGATAATCTCACCTAATTTGGCTCAGTTTAGTGCTTCTGAGATTGTCCAAAATTCAGCTAGTGCTGATTGTTGCTAACCTAAAAACCCCAGCGGCTATTGATGCTGAGAAAACATAAGGACTTATTAACTCTACTTGGAAAAGAGGAGAGAGAGAGAGAGAGAAAAGGAAGCTTTGAGATTGAGCGGCTCTGACAGTACCTTCCTTTCCATTGAAAATATGAACAAAATAAAAACTTACCATTAACCAGCTGCCCGTTTTGGAAGGAAGGCGTGCTAACCGAAACTTCATAAGGACTAGGGACTGTTTGAGCCTGCACCCCAGTATGAACAGGCAACATATTCTCACAGGCAGATTCGGGGGCTCCATCTGGAAAGGCGTGAATTGAACCAAGTATGGTCCAGAAAGTGAGAACAGCCCCCCAAAAGCGATTCCAACAAGCCATTTGTAGGGGAAAAAAGAGATCTTTTTTCAATCAATCTCTTGCCTCCAAAAGCAAGTATGAATTATCCAAGTTCAGAAATAAAGCTTTAAAAAGGGGTGGGGGGAAGAGTTTGGGATGAGTCATTAAATCCAGAACAGATTCATTTACTATCCATGAAGGATGAAAAACTCACATGTCTCTGTTTGCTGAGAACATCTCTGAGTCCTTAGCTAGACTTAAATTGTATTTTATTCCGATTTCATTTTAAGTTGTATTTCATCCCATTCCATTTTAAGTTGCTTTTATCAAATTTTAGTAATAATTAGTTTCTGGAACTCTGCACTTTGATGTGTCAATAAATAAATGGAAATGCAAACCTAGACTTAAGCAAAGGATTGGCGCATTGCTAGAAATGGATTAACTTTAGATATCTCAGTGTCATACGTAGAGTTTACTGGAAGACCAGAAATGGGTGGATCTGCGATAGAAATGGGTTACCTTTAGTTTAGATGATTAGGTGTCACACAAGGGTTTCTGAAAAAAACAAAGGGAATGGATATCTTAATAACAGCTTTTATTGTCATTGTGCATCATGTATATAATGATGTATTGTATTGGTTTTAGCCTCACTGGTACAATCCATGACAAAAAAAATACAAACAACATAAATAGTATAACAAATAATCCCTATGCAAGTAATTAGGAAAAAGAAAGAAAAAGAAAAGCTAGTTATACATTTCCACGCATGACTAGTATATATTATATTATAACTGTATATATTATATAGTTATACCTAGTGCATCCCTTGAGCTGTTAGAATTCTTGTCTTTGCTGTTAGGAATATAAGAAGGAGCCAGAATGTCTGTTAGCGCTCTCTCTCTGGTTCGTTAGATGCTGGGCTGATCTGAGTGCCGTGAACTATTGAAAGTTTTGCAACTGATAGCAAACTTTGTGTACTGAACTGATTATATGATACTGGACTATGTAACTGGATTATCCCTTAACTGAAAGACATTGATGACTGACTGAATTATCCGTGTATGACTTGGACTGTTTGATGGACTCTGATACCTCTATTTCAGTGGTTCCCAAACTTGACAAATTTAAGACTTGTGGACTTCAACTCCCAGAATTCTCCAGCCAGCTGGCTGGAGAATTCTGGGAGTTGAAGTCCACAAGTCTTAAAGTTGCCAAGTTTGGGAACCACTGCTCTATTTCCACGAAAGTAAAAGCCTATTTAAACTGCAGTGTCTCTGTATGCTGCTTTGTGTGTTCTCCAACACAACTCTCACAACGCTTCGCTGAACACACTCACTCTCCCAACAGGGAGCTTACCTAACATTTGCCTATTCTCTGATTTCAGCCCATTTTTAATTCTATAAAATATTTTTAACATACACTACATGGATGAATTCAGTTTGTTCTTCTATGATTTGAGCTTGCAGTTCTAGCTCTGATTCTTCGGGCCTCCAGCGCGTCCAACCGATTTCTCCGAATTATATTTTGAAGGTTTTTTTCAAAATGCCTTTTTCCACCTCTCCACTGCCTCCAAAAATTGCTTTCAAACCAGGATCAAGTCATGAGTTGATCGGATGACGCGATCGGAAGGATCATGGAATTGTTGGCATGGCTTGAAAAGAGAAATTTTGGCAAGGTCGATGCTACTTGTTAAAGCAACGCATGTTCTTTTGGAGGCCAATTTAGATGTTTTCAAGGCATCAAGAATGGGGAACCTTGTGATCTAGAACAGGGGTTTCAAACTCAAGGCATGGCAGGCCGGATCTGGCCCATGGGGTGTTCAGATCTGGTCCATGGGGCTGTCCTGGAAACAGCAAAGGACTGGCCCATGGTGCCTCTGCCAGCGAAAATGGAGCTTGGGGGGGGCACACACAGAGCCCCCCCAGCCCATTTTTACTGGCAGAGGATTGCAGGAGGCTGTTGTGGCCGAAAACAGGGGGAGGGGGCATGCATGGCTGCCCCGGGGTCCATTTTCACTGGCAGAAGGCTAGCAAAACAAACTCAAAGCAAAGCAAAAAGAGAAACGTTTCCCCTTTTGCATTTGAGCATCCAAGAATGGACTGGAAAGGAGAAAGGGAAAAATAAGAAGAAGAAAAGATGGGAAGAGAGCAAGGAAGGAAAAAGAAGGAAAGAGGGGAAGGAAGAAGAATGAAGTGGGAAGGAAAAAGAAGAAGAAAAGGAAGGAAGGAAAGAAGGAGGAAAGGAAGGAAGGAAGGAAGGAAGGAAGGAAGGAAGGAAGGAAGGAAGGAAGGAAGGAAGGAAGGAAGGAAGGAAAGAAAGTCCTGTCTTAGCACTTGGCCACCAGCAGCCCTGCTGCCCTTTTGCCACCCTCTAGTCTTCTCCTCCTGGCCTCTCCTGGTGGTCTCCCATCCTATGGCTGGGGATGCTTTGGTTACAAAGCTGGGTCTCCTTGAAAGGAGAGAGAGTGGGCCTCCCTCTGACCCACATGCTTTGCCCTCCAGCACACACCTGGCCAAGGAGAAGACCAGCAGCAACTTCGAGAAGGAGGTAAGCCAGCCGGGTACCACAACCACCACAGATGCCCCTGACACGAGTGATGTCGAGCTGGTCACGCCCACTCTAGCCATGCCCCACGAAGCTGCCCCTCCACAATCCGAATGCAGCCCTGAATGAAATTGAGTTTGATAACTCTGACATAGAATAATTCTAACAGGATTAAATAAGTGCAATCTGGACTTTTAGCTGTAGATCACCGAGATGATTGTTTGCATTTGAAGCATTGTTGGGATTTTTTTTAAAGGAAAGGCACCCATTTTTCTGAATTTTTCCTCTTCTGGGTGCAAAAATGCTCGATTTCTAAAAGCAGCAAGAAAAACCATTTTTAAGCACGAAATTCCACCCTGGCATCCAAACACATTTTTCTGGCTGCGGCATCAGGAAAATTCCCACACCTCAAAAGGTGTGTCCACTCCTAACCAGATTGACGGGCTCCGAATCCAATGGCGATGTCCGTTTTGCTCTGCGAATTCATGGAGAGCTAACCCTAACCCTAAGTGGAATTTTCCCCAATGGGATTTTCCCATGTATTTTCCCCAGAAATGTACATAAGGCCGGCTCGAAAGGCGTGCCCCCTCCTAACCATACCGACAGGCTCCGAATCCATTGGTGATGTCCTTGAATTCACAGAGCAAAACGGACATCGCCATTGGATTCGGAGCCCGTCAGATGGATGGATAGGTGGGTGAGTTGATGGGTAGGTAGGTAGGTGGCTGCTTGTCTGCCTACCTGCCTGCCTGGATGATTGGATGATTGTGTGGGTGGGTGGGTGGGTGGCTGCCTGCCTGCCTGCCTGCCTGCCTGCCTGGATGATTGGATGGGTGGGATGGTGGCTGCCTGCCTGCGTGCCTGCCTGCCTGCCTGGATGATTGGATGGGTGGGTGGGATGGTGGCTGCCTGCCTGCCTGCCTGCCTGCCTGCCTGCCTGCCTGCCTGCCTGCCTGCCTGGATGATTGGATGGGTGGGATGGTGGTTGCCTGCCTGCCTGCCTGCCTGCCTGCCTGCCTGCCTGCCTGCCTGCCTGCCTGCCTGGATGATTGGATGGGTGGGTGGGATGGTGGCTGCCTGCCTGCCTGCCTGCCTGGATGATTGGATGGGTGGGTGGGTGGGTGGGTGGGTGGGATGGTGGCTGCCTGCCTGCCTGCCTGGATGATTGGATGATTGCGTGGGTGGGTGGGTGGGTGGGTGGGTGGGTGGCTGCCTGCCTGCCTGCCTGGATGATTGGATGGGTGGGATGGTGGCTGCCTGCCTGCGTGCCTGCCTGCCTGCCTGGATGATTGGATGGGTGGGTGGGATGGTGGCTGCCTGCCTGCCTGCCTGCCTGCCTGCCTGCCTGGATGATTGGATGGGTGGGATGGTGGTTGCCTGCCTGCCTGCCTGCCTGCCTGCCTGCCTGCCTGCCTGCCTGCCTGGATGATTGGATGGGTGGGTGGGATGGTGGCTGCCTGCCTGCCTGCCTGCCTGGATGATTGGATGGGTGGGTGGGATGGTGGCTGCCTGCCTGCCTGCCTGCCTGGATGATTGGATGGGTGGGTGGGTGGGTGGGTGGGTGGGTGGGATGGTGGCTGCCTGCCTGCCTGCCTGCCTGGATGATTGGATGGGTGGGTGGAATGGTGGCTGCCTGCCTGCCTGCCTGCCTGGATGATTGGATGGGTGGGTGGGTGGGTGGGTGGGTGGGTGGGATGGTGGCTGCCTGCCTGCCTGCCTGGATGATTGGATGATTGCGTGGGTGGGTGGGATGGTGGCTGCCTGCCTGCGTGCCTGCCTGCCTGCCTGGATGATTGGATGGGTGGGTGGGATGGTGGCTGCCTGCCTGCCTGCCTGCCTGCCTGCCTGCCTGGATGATTGGATGGGTGGGATGGTGGTTGCCTGCCTGCCTGCCTGCCTGCCTGCCTGCCTGCCTGGATGATTGGATGGGTGGGTGGGATGGTGGCTGCCTGCCTGCCTGCCTGCCTGGATGATTGGATGGGTGGGTGGGTGGGTGGGTGGGTGGGTGGGTGGGATGGTGGCTGCCTGCCTGCCTGCCTGCCTGGATGATTGGATGGGTGGGTGGAATGGTGGCTGCCTGCCTGCCTGCCTGGATGATTGGATGATTGCGTGGGTGGGTGGGTGGGTGGGTGGGTGGGTGGCTGCCTGCCTGCCTGCCTGGATGATTGGATGGGTGGGATGGTGGCTGCCTGCCTGCGTGCCTGCCTGCCTGCCTGGATGATTGGATGGGTGGGTGGGATGGTGGCTGCCTGCCTGCCTGCCTGGATGATTGGATGGGTGGGATGGTGGTTGCCTGCCTGCCTGCCTGCCTGCCTGCCTGCCTGGATGATTGGATGATTGGATGGGTGGGTGGGATGGTGGCTGCCTGCCTGCCTGCCTGGATGATTGGATGATTGGATGGGTGGGTGGGTGGGTAGCTGCCTGCCTGCCTGCCTGCCTGCCCGCCCCCCGCCCGCCCGCCCGCCTGGAGAATTGGATGGAGAATTGGATGGAGAATTGGGTGGAGAATTGGGTGGAGAATTGGATGGAGAATTGGATGGATAGGTTGGATGGCTGCTTGCCTGCCTGTCTGCCTATTTAAAATCTGGCTTGCCTCCCAAAGACAATTTGCTGGTTGTTGGGAAGACTGAACCGTGTGTGTTTGTGTGTGTGTTTGTGTTTGTGTGTGATGAATCAAGAGGATGAAAGAATCTCTTTTTTCAGAAGTCAGTCTAGAAACCAACCAGCGCAAAACAAATTTAAGCTTGGAAATTGATTAAATCTGAAATCTGGAATTCCTGTCAGAAGAGCAGGCAAGTGGATACGTGCAATTTCATTCAACCCAGTCTGAAAAATAGGGACACCCATTCGTCGGAAGATTTGAAGGCCAAAGAGTTCTATACTGTAAAGTAAAGGTAAAAGATCCCCTCGCACATATAGGCTGGTTGTTCCCGACTCTAGGGGGCGGTGCTCATCTCCGTTCAAAAGCCGAAGAGCCAGCGCTATCCGAAGACGTCTCTGTGGTCATGTGGCCGGCATGACTAAATGTCGTAGGCGCACAGAACGCTGTTACCTCCCCACCAAAGCGGGTCCCTATTTTTCTACTTGCCTTTTTTTACGTACTTTCGAACTGCTAGGTTGGCAGAAGCTGGGACAAATAACGGGAGCTCAGTCCGTTATGCGGTGCTAGGGATTCGAACCGCCGAACTGCCAACCTTTCTGATCGACAGACTAGGAAACAACAGGGAAAATAACCCCCTGCTTTTTGCAGCTACAATAGCAATAGCAGTTAGACTTATATACTGCTTCATAGGGCTTTCAGCCCTCTCTAAGCGGTTTACAGAGTCAGCATATCGCCCCCAACAATCTGGGTCCTCATTTTACCCACCTCGGAAGGATGGAAGGCTGAGTCAACCCTGAGCCGGTGAGATTTGAACCGCCGAACTGCAGATAGCAGTCAGCTGAAGTAGCCTGCAGTGCTGCACTCTAACCACTGCACCACCTCGGCTCTCAAACTCAACTCAAAGCATCCAATACAGTTTCCGTTGTCAAATGTTCCCTGATTATTTTTTTTTATCAGAGGGTTGAGAAGCCGCGAGGAGGCTGCCTGCTCGGTCTTGTGAAAAAAACAAACGCAAACGTGATTCATCTTTTAATCTTGTTCTCTCGGATATTCCCTGATTGCCTCCATGCTTGCCTAGCACTTGTCCTTTAAGCCTGATGGAATCTCTCCAACATATCAATGCCAGCAGAATTCTTGGCTGGACCTTGGTTGCCTAAGTGATGCTTGTGAGCAAATACTTTGCAAGGCTGCAGCCGGAAGCTCAATCGACTTTGGGAAACTTGTATCCCAGAGAAAAAGAAGGTTTGGTTTCGTCACAAGAGCGAAGCAAGCTGAAAGTGGGGTTTTTTGTTTTTTTTTAAGCAGGGAGCCAAATTCCCAAGCCTCTCGGCTGGGTGACAGATTCATTTGACGCTCCTGAGTAACTTCTTGCCTTTTTTCATTTCAGATCGAGCAGGAAATAGGGAGGCCTAGAAATACGACATTCACGGGGTGCATTTTCCTTCCACGCGCGACTAATTTCTCAAGGACAACGCAAAAGGTGGCCAGGCACGTATTGCAAGATGGAAGGGGCGGGGGGGAAATAAGGAAGGTGTTTGGGTTTTTTTTTTTGCAGAACTGCTGTCATGTAGGAAGTATGGAAGAGTGGTACAAGATGTGGTTTGCATGCAAAATAACAGAGTAGGGAAGGGACCTTGGAGGTCTTCTAGTCCAACCCCTCTGCTCAAGCAGGAAACCCTATGCCATTTTCAGACAAATGGTTGTCCAATCCCTTCTTAAAGACTTCCAGTGTTGGAGCATTCGCAACTTCTGGAGGCAAGTCGTTCCACTGATTAATTGTTCGGTCAGGAAATTTCTCCTCAGTTCTAGGTGGCTTCTCTGCTTGATTAGTTTCCATCCGTTGCTTCTTGTCCTGCCTTCAGGGGCTTTGCAGAATAGGTTGACCCTTGTGGCAGCCCCTGAGATATTGGGACACTGCTATCATGTCTCCCCTGGTCCTTCTTTTCATGAAACCAGACAGAGCCCATTCTTGCAATGGTTCTTACGTTTCAGCCTCCAGAACGTTCTGCGTTTAGTCCTTGGCATTTTCTGATAGGAGGAGAACATCTGGGCCCTGCTTGAAACAAGGCGGGGGTGTAGGAGGTTACTCTCTGCGGGAAGGATGGTGGAGCTGTGGTTGGAGTGCAGCATTGCAGGCTAATTCTGCTGTCTGCCAGGAGTTCGATCCTGACTGGCTCAAGGTTGACTCAGCTTTCCATTCTTCCGAGGTTGGTAAAATGAGGACCCAAATTGTTGAGGGCAAGATGCTGACTCTGTAAACTGCTTAGAGAGGGCTGTAAAGCAGTATATAATCTAAGTGCTGTGGTTATTGGCCTTCCTTCCTTCCTTCCTTCCTTCCTTCCTTCCTTCCTTCCTTCCTTCCTTCCTTCCTTCCTTCCTTCCTTCCTCCCTTCCCTTCCCTTCCCTTCCCTCCCTCCTTCCCAGTGGTTAGAATGCAGTATTACAGACTAACTTCCCATTGCCAGGAATTTCATCCTGACCTGTTCAAGGTTGACTCAGCCTTCCATCCTTCCGAGGTGGGTAAAATGAGGACCCAGATTGTTGAGACGAAGATGCTGACTCTGTAAATCGCTTAGAGAGGGCTGTAAAGTACTGTAAAGTGGTATATAAGTCTAAGTACTATTGCTATTGCTAACTGTGCACACTGCCAGGAGTTCGATCCTGACCGGCTCAAGGTTGACTCAGCCTTCCATCCTTTTATGGTTGGTAAAACGAGGACCCAGATTGTTGGGGGCAAGATGCTGACTCTGTAAACTGCTTAGAGAGGGCTGTAAAGCAGTATATAATCTAAGTGCTGTGATTATTGCCCTTCCTTCCTTCCTTCCTTCCTTCCTTCCTTCCTTCCTTCCTTCCTTCCTTCCTCCCCTCCCCTCCCCTTCCCTTCCCTTCCCTTTCCTTTCCTTTCCTTCCCTCCCTCCCTTCCCAGTGGTTAGAATGCAGTATTACAGACTAACTTCCCATTGCCATGAATTTCATCCTGACCTGTTCAAGGTTGACTCAGCCTTCCATCCTTCTGAGGTTGGTAAAATGAGGACCCAGATTGTTGAGACGAAGATGCTGACTCTGTAAATCACTTAGAGAGGGCTGTAAAGTACTGTAAAGTGGTATATAAGTCTAAGTATTATTGCTATTGCTAACTGTGCCCATTGCCAGGAGTTCGATCCTGACCGGCTCAAGGTTGACTCAGCCTTCCATCCTTCTGTGGTCGGTAAAACGAGGACCCAGATTGCTGGGGGCAAGAGGCTGTAAACCACTTACCAAGGGCTGTAAGGCCCTATGAAGCGGTATATAAGCCTTTTCCTATAATTCCTGTAATCAGGAAGAATTAGAGCAATGAATCTAATTCATTGTTCTGATTACCCTAATTAGACAACTAGCATCGCCTAAGCGTTTATTAGAGGGTCTCCTGCGAGTTGAATCAGGCACACAGCTGAAGGACTTGCCTCCAACCCAAATCTAACTTTTTTCCCAGACGGTTTCTTCGGATTCTGACATTTAAACTGTTTTATTTCATTTTCCTTTTCCTTTTTATACAATCACTTATATACTGTGCAATTAAAAAAGCAATAAACACAACTTGACTTCTATTCCACCATGGAAAGCCAACATAACACTTCGATCCTCCATACACCCTTTCTTCTCCCCCTCCAACTTTCCTTTCTCCCCTCCAACATTCCCCTCTTCTACTTCCCCTCCCCCTCAAACATTCCTTTCTCCCCTTCCCTCCATCTCACCCTCCTTACATTCCCCTCTCACTCCCTCTTAACTCCTCCCTCTTCTTTCCCTCTACTCCTCACTTCGGTATATTTCTACTATTCATTAATCTATTCAATTTGTATTTTACACTAAAATTAAAAGAAAAGAGGAAAAAAAAGGGAAAAGAAAAGGAAAAGAAAAAAAGAAAAGAAAAAAGAGCAGGATTCTAACCAATCTCTTTTCCTCCCCATCTTCTACAAGCTGAAGACATCAAGGACCATGTCGTTGGAAGAGAAATACATAGCAATTATGGAGGAGGAGGAGGAGAAGGAGGAGGAGGAGGAAGACATCCAGGAGGCAGCGGCCTCGGTTGTTGGTGGGGTGATCCACGAGGCCGTGGACAAAGTCATAGCCCTGAAGAAGGAAGAGGCAGGTACTCCAAGGTGGGCCGTGAAGGTGTCAGGGCATTGGTGTCGTCCGACTTGGGACTCGGCGCTAATTTGTACTCTTCTCAATCAACCTCAGCTGCCATATACAAAATGCGAAATATTGCTTGGATGAGGTGCACAGATTTCTCCATCGGAAGAGGTCTGTTGCAGATTGAGGACTATATGAAAGTAAGTCTCACGTCCATTTCATTTCATTTCATTTCATTTATTGAATTTATAGGCCGCCCAATCCTGGAGGACTCCAAGCGGCTTACAGAAATGAAAAATATTAAAAGGATTAAAACAATAAGATACAACAAGATTAAGAAGGAAACACAACATGCACCCAGTCAAAGGGGGGCTGGACCTCAGTCAAGAGGTCAACAGCCCCAGGCCTGCCGGAAAAGCTAGGTTTTAATAGCTTTTCGGAAGGCCATGAGAGTGGGTAGGGTCCGGATCTCTGGGGGTAGCTCATTCCATAGGGCCGGAGTGGCAACAGAGAAGGCCCTACTCCGAGGTGTCGCCAGCCAGCATTGTCCAGCTGAAGGCACCCGGAGAAGGCCCATCCTGTGTGATCTTATCGGTCTTAGGGAGGTATGCGGCAGGAGACGATCTCGTAGGTTCAAATGTCAAAGGAAATACTCCAGGTCGGTTCCACCACAAAACCGCGGAGGACAAAATCACGCTCGACGAAAGCGCGCATTTGACGTCATCACAGCGCGACGAAAACATCGCGCTGTGATCGAAAAATGTAAAAATAAAGCGAAAACCTTACCCTACCCCCCCCAAACCTAACCCTAAACCTAACCCTTAACCTAACCCTAAATCTAACCCTAAACGTAACCCTTAACCTAACCCTAAATCTAACCCTAAACGTAACCCTTAACCTAACGCTAAACCTAACGCTAACCCTTAACCTAACGCTAAACGTAACCCTAACGCTCTAAACCTACCCTAACCCTTAACCTAACCCTAACCCTAACCCTAACCCTTACCTTTATGTGAATCGGCTTGCTTTAATTTTAATTTTATTTCAATTTTTAATTCTTTTCATCGCGCTGTGATGACATCAAATGCGCGCTTTCGTCGAGCGCGATTTTGTCCTCCGCGGTTTTGACGGGTCACGCTCCAGGTCATGGTTGTCCCAAAGATGCTTTTCTTTTTTGGTCCAAGAGACGAGTGGACTTTCTGGTTTTTTCTTTCAAGACGTTTTGCTTCTCATCCGAGAAGCTTCTTCAACTCTGACTGGATGGTGGGGAAATGAAAGGATTTATACGTCTTGCAGACAGCTGGTCATTTGCATCCTTTTACAGTGTTGTTGAGGCCATTCCACACTCATTTGCACCACTCAGGTGGCCTCCAAGTGGACTCAACGACTCGCTAAAAGGATGCAAATGACCAGCTATCAGCTGTCCTAACCTCCTAACTGTCCGACTCTGCTGCCAGCTCTGCTGGCTGCTGGCGAGCCACAACACTGATTTGCAGTATATTCATCCTTGCAGACATGGGAGCTTCACGAAAGTTGGCTGCATTGGAGCAACTATCTCAACAGCGAGGAACTCCAGTATAGCACCCGCTACTATTACCGAGTCCGCTGGAGCATCCCAACATGCAGGAAGCCCATCCCTCAAGCCACGGCCTGTGTCTATTTCGTCATTGAGATTTCCAAAATCAAACCCAGAGTGAGTATTTTGAGGTCCTCTTGGGAGACAATTAGCTATGGCACTTAGCGCTTAGACTTATGTACCGCTTCACAGTGCTTTTTACAGCCCTCTCTAAGCGGTTTACAGAGTCAGCCTCTTGCCCCCAAGAATAGGGGTCCTCATTTTACCCACCTCGGAAGGATGGAAGGCTGAGACAACCTTGAGCCTGGTGAGATTTGAACTGCCAAATTGCAGGCAGCCGGTGATCAGCGGAAGTAGCCTGCAATATTTGCACTCTAACCACTGCACCACCTTAATGAAGCCCAATTGTGATGAAGTCATGTTAGGGATGCTCTCTAAAATCCATGAACTGTGGCTCCACCAAGACCACCCCCACCAACACCAACAGAGCAAGCTGCTAGGATAGAAACTGTGACCAAGCCCCACGCCCTTTTAGGACTGATGATATTACCTAGTTTGATGATGAGACGTCGGCAAGAAAACCACCGCGCTTGGAGAGCACCAGGGGACTCTCACAGTTCAACCACGAGCTACAAATATTCTCTTTGATCTGTTGTATCAATTGCTTCTCAGAATCTGATCATACGCACAGAAGGGAAAGACCTTGATTTAAAACCAATCATTTCGTGTCTGTTAGAGGTTAAACTAGCTTAGGAAAAAGTGACTTACGACTGGTCCTTGCATTTATGTCCATTGTAACATTACGGTGGTCATGTTTGGGTGCTTGGCCACCACCAGGAAATTTATGAAATTTACAGCATCCTGCAATCATCTGAGGGATGCAGTGGCCATTCATAAAACTAACACTTGGTTTTCTACCTGATACAGATGCTGCCAGTTGAAGTATTCTTTGTGGTGGAAACCAATAAGCTCATTCACAGGTATGTTCACTGTTCTGACCCCCTCCTCGATCCAGTAACAAATGCCGAGACAAGCTTAACTGGAATTTCACAGCACTTTAATTAACAGGAAACATAAACCTTGGTGGCTGAAAGCCAAGCATAACAGACAGACGGGTCCTTGGCAGCAAACCAGTACAGATAAGCCTTGGCAGCAAGCCAGCCTGCCAAGCTCACAATAATGTTCTCCAACATTAACTCATACGTTGACTTCTGCAAAAGGGGCGTGTGCACAAGCAGTCCTTTTATAGTCTGGAGAGGAGCCTAATTACCACCAGCTGAGTGCAATTACCTCCTGTAATTGCACAACTGTTCCTGACGCCTATTAGCTCTTCGGTGCCGGGCATCCAGGAACAACTCACTGCTGACGTCAGGCTCACACTCTCCCACTGGTCCAAGGCTCAGGTGCCTCCTGGTGGCCACCCAGCCACTCTGCGCCCTCCTCAGAGTTGGAACCCTCTCCAGGGTCCTCCACATCCTCCAGGGCCAACTCATAGGGCCCCTCGCTGTCGGAGTCTGGTGGCAGCTCCAACGGCTCCTGCTGGGCCACAACAGTTCACACACCCCAATCAATTGGTTTATACATCTGGGTTCCCACTTTTGCCATAAGAGCTATTTGTATTAGGTAACCTTTTAAATAAAATGAAAAATGCGAGTATAAAATACTCAAGGGCTGTTTTCTATTTACAGGCCAGGAAAAACTCGCTTTAAGGAGAAGTGGCTGAAAGATGTAATTGAAAGTAAGATTGTCATGATGGAGACTGTGGATTTTTAATTTTGCTGGTATGGTTAATAAATTAAAATCTCTATAGGTGCCCTGCTTTTGTTTTATTTTTTTGGTAATAAAATTCAAGGGTTGCCGTAATCAAACTCTGGTTTTGATCTCTTTGTGCCGTGCATGTCGATGAAATGCAGGAAGAAAAACTTTTAACCAAATAGTTTATGGAGATTCTGTCATCCAGGTCATGGTTGTCCCAAAGGTGATTTTTTTAAAAAAAAAAGCAACTGGACTTTGTTTTTCCTTGAAGATGTTTCGCTTCTCATCCAGGAATCTTCTTCAGTTCGGTCTGAATGGTGGAATATAAATCCTGCCATCCTACATTATTCGGTCAGAATTGAAGTGGCTTCTTGGATGAGAAGCGAAACATCTTTAAGAAAAAACCAAGTCCAGTTGCCTGTTGAAAAAGTATCTTTGGGTTTAACCAAATTAAAACACATGAACAGTTTTAAAACTCTTACGCTGGACATTTTCAGCAGAAGATGGGAGATATTACACAAATTTCTTATTCTATCTATCTATCTATCTATCATCTAATCTATCTATCTGTCTATCTATCTATCCTATCTAATCTATCATCTATCTATCCTATCCTATCTAATCTATCATCTATCTAATCTATCGTCATCATCTATCTATCATCTATCTATCTATCTAATCTATCTATCTAATCTATCATCATCTATCTATCATCTATCTAATCTATCATCATCATCTATCTATCATCTATCTATCTATCATCTATCTAATCTATCGTCATCATCTATCTATCATCTATCTATCTATCTAATCTATCTATCATCTATCTATCTTTCTTTATATACCTACACCTCACCCATCTTTCCCCCCTCTCTCTTATCTATCTATCTATCTATCTATCTATCTATCTATCTATCTATCTATCTATCTATCTATCATCTATCTAATCTATCTATCTATCTAATCTATCTATCTATCATCTATCTATCTAATCTATCGTCATCTATCTATCTATCATCTACCTATCTATCTATCTATCTATCTATCTATCTATCTATCTATCTATCTATCTATCTATCTATCCTATCTAATCTATCTATCATCTATCTAATCTATCTAATCTATCATCATCATCTATCTATCTATCTATCTATCTATCTATCTATCTATCTATCTATCTATCTATCTATCAATCAATCAATCAATCAATCAATCATCTAACGTATGTTCCAGCATAACTTTGGAACTCACACCTCAAAAAATAACAACACAGCCACCTGTACTTAGGGAAGGCATTTTATTTTAAAAATACAATTTAGAAGTGGTGTCCCATACTGTGCAAAAAAGTAATGTCCAGAATGCATTCAATAAAGGTGTCCTTGATACTGGGGTGTATTTACATTGGGATTTTTTCCTCTTCCTTGTTTCAAAATGTGGCTCCAGCTGTTTCTAAAGTTTAGGGTACACTCAAAATTAACAAAAGGGAACAGAAACTCAAAATCCCAATACACGGCAGTTGGTACATGGGCTTTGAATTCCAACCCACATATTTTATCTATAGATAAAGGCATTTTGAAGGAACTAAAGGGTTAAAAAACATATTCAGCTGGTTATTCATCTCTTCTGCGTTGCTTAAAAAAAAAAAAAACTATTTACACCTAGTCGAGCAGGAAATGTATTTTACCGATCCTCAAAAAGCATTTTTGCTTGAAAAATGATGAGAGCCAGACTTAACACGGTATTAAATCTGCAAGAAATCTCAAAATGAAAAGAATATTTTGTGTTCCTATTTACAAGTAGCAGACATCCCACGTTTGACGGTCTAAGCCAGAAAACAAGATCATGATTTAAACATTGTTTTTCTCTGTTTTAATAATATTTGTGGGTCTGTTCAAGGCAGGAAGCTTATAAAGGCAACCATCAACATTAAAGCTATTTCTGATTTTTGGGTGTAGAGTTAGACCCAGGGTATGTCCTGGCCATTTTTCACAAAACACACATCCTATAAGAGATCTTATAAGAGTCCATTCAGGGCTTAATATGTTCTTCTTGTCGAAGTTGATAGAAAACAGTCTTCACTCAACCCCCATAAATGGAAATTTTTGCTCCAACTGATTTTTTTTTAAAGTGCTACTTTCTCAATGACAAACGAGCAAGAGTTTTCTCAGTAGCTTCTTGGCATTATGGTGGTACCGATTGGCCCGCTTTGGTTAATCTGACTTGGATTGCAAGTTGGAAAAACCCTGCAAATTAGTTCCAGGAGGCCTCACTAGACCAATCAGGGTTCTTAAGATGGATATCTATAGACTGTTTCCCCAAATTCCTGTAGCACAAAGCCATTTGTCAAGAATTTGACCCACCCATCTGCCTGTCAACACTAAGGAGGACATGTCTTTCATTTCTCATCTTTGCCCTTAGTTTTTCGGTAGACCATTTCCCGGAAGCTGGCTAGGATCTTGTTTTCTCTCTTTCGCCTTTCCTCCTGGTTGAAAGACGCCAGGGCCCTCTTCTCATCCGCGCTGTAGATCTGGTTCTCTTTCCGCAGACGCACCGCTTCCATTCGCCGATGCCTAAGGAGAGAGACGGTCACCATCAGTGAAATACCAACACTTAAGGCGTCAACCAGTGACAGAGAATTTTCATTACATTGCAGCCATTTCCCTTCCCTTCCCTTCCACCCCTTTAACCAGCATTCAGGAACTGCAAGAATCCACCTAGAGTAGAGTTTCTCATCACATCTTTGAGATATGCGTAGACTTCGAGTCCCAGAATTCCATAACTGGCTGGGGAATTCTGGGAGTTGAAGTCCACCTATCTCAAAGGTGCCAAGGTTGCGAAACACTGAGATAGAATAATAAGTAAAACTGGCAAGATTCATTTTTCTCGCAATGTTCATGTACCGTGTTTCCCTGAAAATAAGACAAGGTCTTATTTTCTTTTGACCCCCGAAATAAGCGCTTGGCCTTATTTTTGAGGTGGTCTTATTATTTTGGAGGTGCAGGAGGCAGCGAGCGTGGTCTCCTCAAGGCTGCTGCTGTGCTGCAATATTTTCAGGGAGGGCTTATTTTAGCGCATGTGCTTAAAAGCCTGATTGAGCTTATTATCTGGGGAGGTCTTATTTTGGGGAAAACAGGGTATACATCTGACCTAGATAGGTTGTTTCATGTATATGTATAGTTTTGTGTTGTGGCCCAGCAGGAGCCGTTGGAGCTGCAAACAGACTCCGATAGCGAGGGGCCCTATGAGTCGGCTCTGGAAGATGTGAAGGACCCTGGACAGGGTTCAGACTCCGAGCAGGGACCAGAGAGGCTGGTTGGCCACCAGAAGGCGCCTGAGGCCTGGAGCAGCGGTGAAAACCAAAGGGAGTTGGTCCCTGACGTCAGGCCGTGGAGCAGTGGGGAGGAGCTAAGGGAGTTGGTCCCGGACGCCAGGCAAAGACGGGCAGATAAGCGCCGACAGCAACTACGGTGATACAGAAGATAATTGGGGCCAGGTGGTTGTGATTAGGCTCCTCCCAAGAGAGTATATAAGAAGAGACTTTGGGAGGAGGCTGTTTGCAGGACTCAAGTATTATACTAAAGCTGGAGAAGCTCTTGTGTGTATATCTTATCTGTGGAAGTCTGGGTTGCTGCCAAAGTCTTGTCGGTGTGTTAATTTTCTGTGAATAAATTGTCTAGCAGTAATCTTGTGTTGCTGTGACTCACCGTACGGAGGGGGGTTGGAACAGTTTTGTATTTATTTTGTCAGGTTTATAGAGTGTACATTGGAGGCGGAGACAGCTTTGAGAGCTGTTTGCCACAAAATCTGATTTGTATGCCGATTAGAGTACATTCAACGTGACAATAAAGTTATTCTAAGTCTTAGAGCTTACAGCACAGATGCAGGGACTGAAATTCCCGGATGACGTATTACTGCCAAACCATCATTTTTGATTGTACAGAAACAAAGGCATTCAATAGAGGACAGTGTAATCATGATGAAGTGCAATTCAACACAATTCAGTTTTCTTCATTACAATCAGGAATAAAATACGAGCAAGAGCCGAGGTGGCGCAGTGGTTAGGGTGCAGTACTGCAGGCCACTTCAGCTGACTGTTAGCTGCAGTTCAGCGGTTCTAATCTCACTGGCTCAAGGTTGACTTAGCCTTCCATCCTTCCGAGGTGGGTGAAATGAGGATCCAGACTGTGGGGGGCGATATGCTGACTCTGTAAACCGCTTAGAGAGAGGGCTGAAAGCCCTATGAAGCGGTATATAAGTCTAACTGCTATTGCTATCTATTCTTTGTTCTGAGATTGCCTGGGTACCTTTAACTTGCTTACCTGCTGCCACTCATAACATAGCCGGATTTCTCAAACGAAGCGATTTCTTCGCTGGTAAGGCCGATCTCGCCTCTCCGGGGGATCCGCTTGCCTGCCTTGACGTACTCGGCCATGGCGGCACCTTCACCGGGCAGCAAAGCATGTCCGTAGCTTTAGGAGGAGAAAGAGAATGCCAATGTAAACCACAGCAAGTACAAAAGACACACACAGAGAGAGTAATACAGGTTGTTTCCCCCCAGCCTGGTGTTGCAGCTCGCCCCGGGTCTGGGATCCATATCTACAACCATCCTGCTCCCTCCTAGCTGGTTATCAGCCCCAGAGGGCAGCACTCACTTCAAAGGGCGGTCGTCTTGAGAAGCATGAGTGATGGGAGCTTCTGGGCCAATAAAATCCACGGCATCTGTGTTTTCTGCAATAAATAAGGGGGGGGGGGGAATTCATTAATAACCAATCATGATAAAGCCCCGTTTTACGAGAGGAAGCATAAAAATTACAAGCCAGCGACGACTGTGGAAATACCGTATTTTTTGGAGTACAAGACGCACCTTTTTCCCCTCAAAAAAAAGAGGCTGAAAATCTGGTGCGTCTTATACACTGAATACAGCATTTTTTTTTGCCTCCTGAAACCCTGCCCCACCACCAAAATGGCCGTGCAG
The DNA here is from genome assembly GCF_051295495.1 of Thamnophis sirtalis. Taxonomy (NCBI): domain Eukaryota; kingdom Metazoa; phylum Chordata; class Lepidosauria; order Squamata; family Natricidae; genus Thamnophis; species Thamnophis sirtalis. The sequence continues at coordinate 53,187,253 of NW_028261393.1, read as the reverse complement.
AGCCTCTAGAAAGCTTTCAGAGAGCTCCTGGGGGCTGGGGAGGGCAGAAATGAGCAATAAATGGGCCATTTTTTGCTCAACTTTGCCCCCCCCACAGCCCCCAAGAGCACTCTATAAGCTTCCTAATGCCCTTTTTTTGACAAAAAATGATGCCTTTTTGCTCGTTTTTGCCTCCCCCCAAAAAAACACTCTATAAGCCTCCTAAGGGCTATTCATGCCCTTTTTTTGAAAAACAAATGGGCCCGTTTTCACAAAAAACATGAAAAATATTTTGGGAGGTTTGCAGAGTGTAAAACCTTTTTAAAAAATTGCCTCTTCAAAACCTTGGTGCGACTTATACTCCGTTTTTTCACAATTACAACCTTTGCAGCATCCACGGGATCGTGTGATCAGAATTCAAGCGCTTGGCAACGGGTTCGTGCTTATGACTGTTGCAGCGCCCCAGGGTCATGTGATCCACTTTTGCGACCTCCCGACAAGCAAAGTCAATAGGGAAGCCGGATTCACTTAACAACTGAGTGACTAACAACTGCAATGATTCACTTAACAGCTGTGGCAAGGAAAGTCGTAAAATGGGGGCCCAGATTCACTTAACAAATGTCTGACTTAACAACAAAAACTCTCAATTGTGGTCGTAGGTCGAGGACTACCTGTACATCATTAATAAACAGGAATTATAAAGCCCATTTTACGAGACAAAAGCATAAAAAAATACAATCCAGACTCGGAAAAAAGGATGTAAACACAACATCCTTAAAGCAGCATGTAATCTCTCAATGAAAGGAACTTGAGTTTCAAAACATTCTAAGATGAGGTGCATCTCTCTTAACCAAAGGGTTGCACATTACTTGATCTTAGCTATCCCATCCTCAGTGGTAACCACCTACTTGATCTCTCAATCCAGAGTTCGTCCCCATACAGAGTTTCCTCGTCAGAATCTTCACTGCTTGAGTCGCTAGAATCCTTCCTGCTCTTCTTACTCTTCTTTTTCTTGCTCTTTTTCCTAGTCATTAAAAGAGGTAAAGAACTTACTATAATGATATTTCGCTGCTGATAAAGCAATTCTAATGGGGGAACAAATGAAAACTGGTATATATAGGCAGCGACGCCTTGTTGAAAAATAAAGGAATAAGATCTCTGTTTGAAGGTATGAAATGCAAGGTTAACAATGAATAGAAGTATACTTTCTGGGGGAAAATAATGCTAATGTTAACTGAATATATATTGTAGAATGAAAATGAGGCCTTTAGTTATATTAGATGAAATATCTGAGACGGTAAATATTATTTGAAGATGCAGATGTTAAAACAACTGTAACCAAATGACATGCTGCATGTGATGATGGTTGGTTTCCCCCCCCCCTTCTTTTTTGGACTTTTTTGGACTTTTTGGCTTCCCCCTCCTTCCCCCCCACCTTTTTTTTTTTAAAAAACCTAGCTTATTGTGGTGTTTATTAAATATACAACAGAGAGATATGGGATGTATAAACGTAGTAGGGATGCACCTGTGATCAAATGACATATTGTATGTGATGATGGGGTTCCCCCCCCCTTTTTTTCTTCTTCTCCTTTTCCCATTGTTGTCTATGTAATAAAAAAAAAAAAATAAAAATGCAAAAAAAAAAAAAAAGAGGTAAAGGTGAAGGTTCCCCTCGCACACGTATGCTAGTCGTTCCTGACTCTGTCCTTAGGTAGTTGAGGGAAGAATGATATAACATTTTTAATACAGGAAGCATGCAGATTATTTTTAAAAGGGTTCTTACTTTCTATGCTTCTTTCGCTTCTTCTTGGCTCTTTTCTTCTCCTCCTCACCTGAAGTATTAAAAGGGGGGAGGGTGAGAAAGAAATCTTAAAACATGTTTCCAAGAGGGATAAAATATAGTGACGGGAGTAACCAGACTAAGGGAATGAATCAAAAAGATTCAGATGCAAATCTCTAATTCCATTACGAATCTTTAAGGATGATCTTAAATCAATCTTTTTCTTGGTCTGATAAAGCAGAGGAAGCTGTGAAGCAGTAATGCAGTTCCAGTAGTCAGCGAATCATATGGACATGCTGTGTAAGAAAATATGTGTTGGCTGGGGAATTCTGGGAGTTGAGGTCCACAAGTCTTAAAGTTGCTAAGGCTGAATGCTCCTGTTCCAGATACATATACTGTACTGTTGTGGCCCAGCAGGAGCCGTTGGAGCTGCCACCAGACTCCGACAGCGAGGGGCCCTATGAGTCGGCTCTGGAGGATGTGGAGGACCCTGGACAGGGTTCTGACTCCGAGCAGGGCGCAGAGAGGCTGGTTGGTCACCAGGAGGCGCCTCAGCCTTGGACCAGTGTGGAGGAGACAAGGGAGAGTGAGCCTGAGGTCAGCAGTGAGTTGTTCCTGGATGCCCGGCACTGAAGAGCTAATAGGCGTCAGGAACAGTTGCGCAATTAGAGGAGGTGATTGCACTCAGCTGGTGGTCATTAGGCTCCTCTCCAGACTATAAAAGGACTACTTGTGCACATGCCCCTCTTGGAGAAGTTAACGCAGGAATTAATGTCAGAGAACATTATTGTGAGCTTGGCAGGCTGGATTGCTGCCAAGCCTTATCTGTGCTGGATTGCTGCCCAAGCTTGTCTGTGCCGGTTTGCTGCCAAGGACCTGTCTGTCTGTTAATTAAATGCTGTAACTTATCTTTGGCTCGGAGTGTGTGTTGATGTGGGATGAGGGGGGGTCAGAACACTGTACCATCTGAGAAATTTTTTATATTTAATTCCCCATTAGTTTAATGATAAAATAAAGAATTGTTGGCATGATATATTGATTCTCTATTAAGTAAAATTCCTGAAAGTACAAGTGACATATTCTTTGAACCAAACAGAATGGTAAAAAGACACTTAAAGATTAAACTGAACCAAACTCATCATATTCCTTTTTCATTTCAGCAAAAATATGATTTTTTTCCTCCTGTATATAATCCAAATCAAGGAAGAGCGTTATTCCCAAGTATCACATAACTTGATACTTACGTGCTGCAGCCTTTTTCTTTTTCTTCTTCTTCTTCTTCCTTTTCTTCTCTTCCTCTAAAAATATATATTTAAAAAGTATCTGGTTTATAATCAGATAAACAATTCATTCTAATAGGCCGATGAAGATTCTTAAGTCATTCAGACAGAATTCTCTGGAAGTTGAATGGACTTATTTTTAATAAATAAATCCAGTTACCAGGACTCAATTTCCAAACAATTCATTCTAATAGGATTCCTCCTGAAATATGATCCACCGTTTGTCAGTTCCAGAGATGCAAGGAACAATTACAGGCAGCCCTCGGCATACGACCACAATTGAGTCCAACATTTCTGTCACTAAGCAAGACATTTAAGTGAGATTTGCCCCATTTTATGACTGTTTGCCACAGCTGCTAAGAGGATCACTGCAATCGTTACGTTAGTAACACCCTTGTTTGTTAAGTAAATCCAGCTTCCCCATTGATTTTGCTTGTTAGGTTGCAAAACAAGATCACATAACCATGGGACACTGCATCCGTCATAAATATGAACCAGTTGTCAAGCATCCGAATTTTGTTCCCTTAACTGTGGGGATGGTGCAACGGTCATAAGTGTGTAAACACTTTTTCAATTCCATTGCAACTTTGGTCACTTAATGAACTACTGTATGTCAAGGACCCCCTTCTTTAAAAAAAAACCTTTATTTCACGGCAATATAGGGGAGCAAAATATAGGGGAGCAAAAAGCAGGAACGTCACATTCAAATCACATCTATAGTTTTCAGAGAACACACGCTTTTCCTGAGTTAAGAAGTAGCAATCTGGATGTCAGGCCTGCAGTTATATTCCTTTTAGGATCTTTGGCCTGCCACACTCTCTATTATTTTACTATGCTGTTTCATTAGTGGGGAATTGGGAGGGGGAATAGTAAGGAGAATGTGTTGTCAAAATAAAATTCCTTTCTAGAAGCCAAGATCATCCTCTGTCTCTGCACCTGACCGGAACAAGATGGGTGGAACTGCCAGCGTGGCAGTGGAAGATTGGACCATGTAATGGACTTGTGGGTGTGGGGACAAGATCATGAACTTTCAACTGGGTGGAAAACCCAGGAAGCTTTCAGATTCGGGTTTTCCACAGATGTGCCAACATGTCTCTCTTAATAAATTGGAACTTAGAGCAATGCTTTGCCTTGGACTCTGATTTAATTTTGGATGATATTTGGAACGCTGACACTGGAATTATTCTGGACAATTTCAGAAATGCGATTTACAACTGAAAGTAGAATGAGTTCCCCACAGATACTAGTGATGTAGTCAAACACATCAGTTTACCTTCTGAACTAGACTCAGAGGTGCTGCTCTTTTTAGATGATCCATCTTCGTCTTCTGCGGGTGTGTGTTCATCAGAGCTAGATTTAAAATCAGAATATCATTTTAAAGTTCTATCAACTATAGTGCCCAAGGTGAAATGCAAATGTAACTTAAATTAAATGCAAGTTTTACTCTGGCTCAGGAAGTTTTGGTGAGAGTCCCCAGATTTCAGGTGCTCCTAGTTCGCCTATTCGTTCTCTCTCATTTAGTCGCCTGTAAAAAAATAATATATATTTTTTAATAGTCAGAACTGCAGGAAAATGAAATCATCTTCACCTCAAACCAAAATGTTAACGCACAAATAGAAAGGTGGTGGACAAAGCCCTCCAATTTTCAAGAAAAGGACTGCAAATCCTCCCCCAATTATCCTCCAGGGGCTGGTTAGCATTCTGAAAGCCTTCTGCCCAGCTTTCAATTAACTTCACTGAATCACTGAATTTTAATCAATAAATTAAATCAGTAGGAGGGTGTTCTTAAATTTTATACCCTATCTCTGAGGTTTAATATTTTATTTGCTCACTGTCCATACTCCCTATGTAGGGAGATGGGCAAATTTAACATTTAATAAAACAATAAAACATAAAATAAATAAAACCCCAAACACACTAAAATATATATATTTAAAAATCTGCCACTTTATTAATCAATGGACTCCAACAATACATTACATGCAAAAGAGTTACAAAGGATCACAAAATCCTTCGTTGCAGTAACATATGTTGCTGCATCTTTGGATCAATATTGCTCCCCCGCCATAAACGGAGTGATCACCCTTCACCTCCAGCAGCTAGGAAAGACCTCATGCCCAATAACAATAACAACAACAACAATATTGAGCCAAGGTGGCGCAGTGGTTAAATGCAGCACTGCAGGCTACTTCAGCTGACTGCAGTTCTGCAGTTCAAATCTCACCGGCTCAAGGTTGACTCAGCCTTCCATCCTTCAGAGGTGGGTAAAATGAGGACCCGGATTGTTGTTGGGGGCAATTTGCTGACTCTGTAAACCGCTTAGAGAGGGCTGAAAGCCCTATGAAGCGGTATATAAGTCTAACTGCTATTGCTATAATATTGAAAGAGGAAAATATTTGCAGCTACGGGGTTCTGGATGGTCTCTGAGCTTGAGTGTTTTCTGGCAGACTTTTCATTACACAACTAGGTAACGTCATCAGTGCTAGTAGAGAGCGGGTTGGCTCTCTGTTTATATATATTAATTAATCAGAGCAAGGATATAAACAGCAAGCAAACCCACCCCCTTCTAACACTGATGATGTTATTTAGTTTGGTAATGAAACAAGCTCAGAGAGCACCAAGGACCCCCTCAATATTATTATTAACCCCCTTCATTGTTGTGGGGTAGTAGTAATAACAGTAAAATAAAGTAACGAAGTAATATTAAAGTATAACAACAATGTAGTAGTAGTAGTAATAGTGGTAATAGTAGCAATAAATAATACTATTACTATTATTAGTACTATCATTAGTACAATCTATTATTATTATCATTATTATTGTTGTTATTACTATTACCCCACAAAATAAGGGTGACCACGGAGGGGGTTAATAATATTGTGGGGTCCTTGGTGCTTATTATAATTGTTAGTATTATTTACTATTACTATTATTAGTAGTAATAACAGTAATAGTAAATAGCGATAGTAAACAATAGCAATAGTAACAACTAGATATAACACAAGAGGACCCAAAACCCAAAGCCAACATATGGCTGACAGCGAGAGCAGCCATAAACAAAAACAACCGCGGTTTTTCAATCCCCGGAGCCGAGCCCGATCGCCCGGCGGGCTGCCACTCGCCTCTGCCGCAGCGACTCCTCCTGCTCCTTGCCGTAGTGCTCCGGGTCATGCCGGTAACCGAAGTGATGCGGGCGCCGGAATCCGCTGTGCTCCCGAGAGCGAGACCGGCGGCTGCGGCTGTGCCTGGACGGAGAGGGGCTGGCCGAGCCGTTTTCTCGTGCCCGTCGGGGCCCCGGGGAGTCCAGGGGGCTCCGCGAACGAGACACGGGCCCCATGGCTGCTGAGGCGACCAGGCCTCGGCGGCTTCTCTAGGCCACAACATCGCGACTTCCGGTTTTATGACGTCACATCCGGAAAGCGCCATACTACGCCGCCTCCGCCCTCCGATTTTCTTTTAGGAAGAGTCACTTCTGGCCCTAGAGGCACGAAAGGACAAGAGGTGCGCGCAGACTTCACTCCTGGCACCGCTTAAAATCCGATGCTCGGGATCCGGCTAGTTAGTGCTAAGCGCTATGGTCCAATCTTTCTGAGGGAGACCCGGTTTACTCATCCTGTAGCCTGGATCACTTTACAAGGGTGTCCGGAGCAACTTCGGACCCTTTCCTTCACAGGATAGCCTGCTGGGGGGGAAAAAAGTAACCGTCCTCCCGTTTCTCCTTCCCCCATTCTTCACTTCCGGCCCTGTGATCCGCACCCCGCTGTTCGATTTTCCCCTCAGCTCCTTCCCCCTCATCATAACAAAGCCGCCTAGGCTCCTTGACGGTCACCGGGACCCTCCGTCGGCGGGGGAAAAAACCCGTTCCTCCGCCACTTCCGGTGGGTGCGCGTCCTCTTTCCGTCCGCCCGGCTCCCGCGGCGGCTTCGCTGGAGTTCCGCAAGGCGGTTCCTTTGTGCTCGGATGGGCTGCTGCTGCCGCCGGTGAGACGCGATGGAGCCGGGCGCCATGAGCGAGGCGGGCGGCAAGACTCCGGGTAAGAACCGCCTTCCTCGGAAAGACCAGGCCGGAGCATCGGAGCCGGGCACCGGGAGAGAGGGGGGGTGAGGGACCCGGCTAAGCAAGCGATGCCCGCCCGGCCTTGTTCGCGTGAGGGCGGCGGAGACGGACGCGTGGCCGGCCCGGGCTTGGCTCCGGCTTCCCGCTAAGCCCCGGGCTTGGCTGGCTCCTCCATGCTGCCAAGCGGGCGAGAAGGCGGCTGGGGCCAAAGAGGCTTACTCCTTTCTCCCTGCCCCGCCAGCCCGGGTGGATGCAATGGATACGGTTTCCCCGGTGCTGCTGTGCCCTCCAAGCGGAGCCTCCCCGGTGGGAAAGAAGGCTGGGTCGATCCCCCCAAGAAGCCTTTGAAGCATCGGGCCACGTTGCTTTTTATTTCAAACATTTTATTTTATTTTAATAGGATCCCATAGGATGGGTCTCCTAAAGGTGCTTTTTTCCCCTCTTCCCCAAGAAGCAACTGGACTTTCTGGGTTTTTCCCCCCACTACTTTTGAAGAGGTTTCGCTTCTCCTCCAAGAAGCTTCTTCAGCTCTGACTGGGATGGAATGGAAGGATGGAGGCTCCTGGCAGACAGAGCTGGTCATTGGCATCCTTTGGGATGAGAAGCGAAAGGTCTCCAAAGAAAAAGGCAAGAAAATCCCAGTTTTCTCCTGAAAACAAAAAAAGGACCTTTGGGATAAATGTCTTTGGAGGTTTCCCAGTTTTCCATGACGTGGTTGTCCCAAAGGTGCTTTTTTTCCCCCAAGAGGCAACTGGACTTAGAGGTTTTCTCTTTGGAAGTTGTTTTGCTTCTCATCCAAGAAGTTTCTTCAGCTCTAACTGGATGGGGATGAATGGAAGGATTTAGATTCCTTGCAGACAGCTGGACATTTGCATCCTTTTGGAAGGTCCCTGCCTTGAAGACAGATAAACCTCCAAGGGCTTCAACGACCCTTTAAAAGGATGCAAATTTCCAGCTCTCTGCAAGGAATCCTCATCCTTCTATTCCCTGCTCTCCTGTCAGAGCTGAAGAAGCTTCTTGGATGAGATGCAAAGCGTTTTCAGAGAAAAAACAGGAAGTCCAGTTGCCCCCTGAAAAAAATAAGCACCTTTGGGACAACCATGACCTGGATGACGGAGGATCTCTACAGACTTAGGATGGATGGATCCTATCAACTTTGGCTTGGAAATCTGCAGCAGGGATGAAATTCCACCTTTGACACCTGCTGGAGCCATGGAGAAGGTTGACCTTTGTGGGGAGGGGGCTTTGTTTTTTTGGAAAAGAAGAGCGCAGGATGCTGACCTCCAATCATTATTAGTGGATAGAAACTTCGCTGCAATACAGGTAGTCCTCAACTTACAACAATTTTCTTTAACGACTGTTTGAAGTTACAGCAGCGATGAAAAAAAAGAGACATGATCATTTTTCATGCTTAACCACCTTTGTAGCATCCCAATAATCACGTGATTCAACATTCAGATGCTTGGCAAACTGGTTAACGACCGTTGCTGTGTCCCAAGGTCATGCGAACCGCTTTTGCGACCTCTGGACAAGCAAAACCAACGAGGAAGCCAGTTTCACCTAGCCAGGTTGCAAAATTATCAACGGCAAGGATTTGCTTAACAATGATGACGAGAAAGGTGGTAAAATGGGGCAAAACTCACTTTAACAAATGTCTCACTTAACAACAGAAACTTGGACCACAATTGTGGTCGTAGGTCGAGGACTACCTGTAGATGAAAGGGGGCTTACCTTATCCGTTACTTATTGATCAGATGCCCCCCTCCCTCCAAGGAGTCTCTGGGCATGATATAACTTAAGCAATAAAAAACATTCCACGAAAACAGTTTAAAAGCAAGGGGCATGAATTAATTAACCCTCCCCAGAGGGAAGATATTAAATATAATGCAAGTCAGAGCACAGGCTCTCTCTATAAGTAGAATTATTTAGCCTAATTCTTTGAAGTTGTAATCCACATAGGCTGGGCTGGTTATACAATAGAAGGCTTGGCTGGTTTGTGGTTGAGAATAACTGTTAAAAACAGGGTTTTTTTTGGAGGGGGAGAATACATTGCTTATGCATTCTGGGGAAAACATTACAATTTTAGTGGTGAAGTTAAGATTTAAAACTGAAAAAAAGTGAATTGGCCAAACAATTCACATTTCTATTCAACTGGTGAAAATGCCCATCTTCCCATGCTGATAGAATTACTATAGATCATGATAGGGAAGTAAGAACTTTGCCTTTACAGCAGTACTTTAACAGGAGCTGCTTTTAAAGATAAGTTGGTTGCTTTTGATATGCTAAGCCCCCTGGGCCTGAAGAGTATCAAAAGCAATCCACACAAGGGGCCTTTAATGCACTTTCCTTTTTCGCCCTTAAGACACAACCAGTGGATGTTGATTTGCTCCAAGAAACCTGTATCGTTTTTTTAAGTTGAGGGTTCAGAGGGTGCAAATCCAGACTATCGGGTTAATGAAAGATATATTTTGGGGATCTCGAAAGATTAGAGATTCAGGAATTGGGTTCTTTTGGACCTCACTAGGAGCTAAATCCGTTTTGGCCTGGATCTTAAAAGGAATTTCCACTGATTATTCAGGAGCAGAGCTGGTGCTTAGAGCAAGGGACTGATGTCCAATCTCCCATTATTTATATGTATCTATATCTGTATATCATTTTCTCTATATCTATCTAATCTCTCTCTCTATATATATGTTTGTGTGTGTGTGTGTGTGTGCGCTTAGGAACCGATGACCAATCTCCATTATCTGTCTGTCTGTCTGTCTGTCTGTCTGTCTGTCTATCTATCTATCTATCTATCTATCTATCTATCTATCTATCTATCTATCTCTCTATCTCTATCTCTATCTCTATCTATCTATCTATCTATCTATCTATCTATCTATCTATCTATCTATCTCTCTCTCTCTCTCTATAGCTCTATCTATCATCTATCTATCTATCTATCTATCTATCTATCTATCTATCTATCTATCTATCTATCTATCTATCTATCTATCTATCTATCTATCTATCATCTATATCACTATAGCTCGCTCTATCTATATCTATCATCTATCTAATCTATCTATCTATCTATCTATCTATCTATCTATCTATCTATCTCAACTCTCACACACAAACACACTATCTCTCTCTCATATGTACATACATACATAAATACACACACATACACACACAAACACACACACACAATTTATTTGTTAGGTTGCAGGAGTGCTAACTCTTGCAAGAGAGTTTTGCAGATTTGCAACGGGCAGCTGGTGGCAATGTTATTGCATCACCCCAGAAAGAGACCCAGGAGGTCGGCCTGGAGCCCAGCCAGCCCCGAGCTCCACGTGTCTGGAGCATTTGCACGTGGGCGCTTTTTGCACGGGATGCCCCCAAGCCGCAGCCAAGAGAGAGGAAGAGGCCGGGGTGGGGGAGAGTCTTTGCCGCCGCTAGGATTTCAGCCCGGGAGCGCTCCGAAGCCGAAAATCCCCGAAAGCTTTTTTTTTTCCCCTCCGGAGCCCGAGCGCCTTCGGCTAGCGACTCCTCCCTCTCGGCTTTTCGCCGGGCGCGGCCGAGCGGCCCTTCGGCCAGGCGCGAAGGCCCTCCGAGCGGCGTTCGGGCGGAGCACGAGGCCACCCGAGCGGCTCCGGAAAGAGCCGAGAGGCGCGCAAGGGCTGGGAAGCGTCGCGTCGAGCGAGCGGAGGGACGCGGGGCTGGTTGGCTGCGGGCGGAGAGAGCCGAAGACGCGGGGCGGAGCGGAGGTACGGAGAGCCGGTCTTGGTTGCTTTGGACCGGCAGCGGCGGAGAGGGGCAGGCTTTGGGCCAGCTGCCCCCTCCCTCCTTCAGTCCCTTCCTTTCTCCCCGGTGGGTTAGCTGCCCCTGCAGGTGCAGAAGGACCACAATACCCATCATCGGGGGGGGGGGTGTCAGCCCCCTTCCCCCATTTCTTCTCTCTTGAATCCTCCTCTCCCATCGACACGGGCGGAGTTCAGCTGCTTCTGTGGTTGCCCCAAGAGAGGCACTTTCCTAAAGATCTCTCTCTCTCTCTCCTCTTTCTCTTCCTTTTTTCCTCTTTTCTCCCCTTTCTCTTTTTTTCGCCTCTCCTCTCTCACTCTTTCTTCTCTTTTTTCTTTTCTCTCCTCGCTCCCACTCTGTCTCTTCTTTTTTTCTCTCTTCTTCTTTTCTCTTTTCTCTCTCGCTCACTTTTTTCCTCTTCCTTTTTTCTCTTTTGCCCTATCTTATCTTTTTCTCCTTTCTTTCCTCTCTTTCTCTTCTCCCTTTTTCTCTTTTCTCTCTTGTCTATCACTTCTCTCGCTCACTCTTTCCCTCTTCCTTTTTTCTCTTTTCTCCTATCCTATCTTTTTCTCCTTTCTTCTTTCTCTTCTCTCTTTTTCTCTTCTCTCTTTTCTATCACTTCTTTTGCTCACTCTTTCTCTTTTTTCTCTTTTGTTTCTTCTCTTTTCTCCTTCCTCTTTTCTCTTTCTCTTCTCCCTGTTCCTCCCTCTCTTTTATCTCTCTCTCCTCACTCTCTTCCCTCTCACTCTTCCTTCTCTTCTCTCTCACACACTTTCTGTTCTATCTATATTCTCTCTCTTTCACCCTCTTCTCTTTTCTCTTTCTTCTCTCCCTCCTTTTCTCTCTCTCTCTCTCTCTCTCTCTCTCTCTCTTCTTCTTTCCCAAACTTACCAGCCTGGATTCTGACTCCCATGCTTCCCGGCAAGGGAACAGGATTAGAGGAGTAGACAGCTTACGTAAGGAGGAGATCTGGAATGTCTCCTGTTTCCTTTCGCTTATCAGCTTGACAACTTGGTGCGTTGTGACTACAATAACCATCACCCCCTGCTAGCAGGGCCAGACAATTCTTTTAAGGACTAGCTCGGGATAGAGGGAGGAAGAAAGTTGGCATCTTAAAGTTGAGGAAACAAATTGGCAACTCCTTTCCCCTTGCTCTTTTGATCTCCCCACTCAATTCCCCATTGGCTGGATTCTGGATAGGCTGCCGCTCCCATCGTCCCCAGCCAGCAGGGCCGAGGGAGGGGTAATCCCGAAACAATGGAGGGTGTTTTATTGGACAGCCAAGGAAACTGGTTCTATTAGCGCTGACATTCGTGGCCCTGGAGGAATTTTTAAACTTGCAATCCTTCCAGTCCTTTTGGCTTACAATTTCTATCCTCTGCGGCCAGGGATGGGATTTGGAGTCCCTCACAACCAGAAAGCTGTTGGGGCTGACAGGCGGGGCCGCAAACCGGCTGAGAAGAACCCGCTTGTCTAGACATGACCAAGCACTCTTTTCTTGAAGCTGGGCCATGTGAGGGGTTGAGCGAAGATGTCTGCAGCTTCCTTTCTGGACTGATAAAACCGACTTTGATATCAAAAGCCGGCCTAAGTTTTGGGGCTGTTTCAAAGAGCCCCGGGAGGGTGGGGGGGGGAACACCTCTGAAAACTCAGGGGGCACTCAATGCATGCTTCCGGGTCTCCCTTGCAATGCAATCTGGAGCCTTCTGGAACTTTCCACAAGGCCGGGAAATTTTAAGCAGAAACAACCTGAATTTGCAGAGCTCGAGAAAAAAAATGAACGCAGTTGCACTTCGCGCTTCTTTCTGTCCGTGGCATGACTAAATCCAGCCACCTGGGCCCGACTATCCGCTTGAGTTCCTTGTCTAAGAAACAGGAATTAGCGCATATTTTTGCATAATTAACAACCTTCATTGTGATCTTGTAAAAAGCCGTGGGAACTAAGCTCTTCCTCCTGGTGGACAGGAGCTAAAAATGCCAGATTTCTTCTTTTATTGTTCCTCTTTCGTATTTCTCTGCCGCAGCAGCTGGGTCTGCTATTATTGCCGTAATACAGGTGGTCCTCGGCTTACGACAGTTTGCCTAGGGACCCTTCAAAGTTACAAAGTGGGACTTAATTACCGGTTTTTAAATAGTGATGACCTTTGTGCCACCCCCTACGAGCACGTGATCGAAATTCAGATGCTTGGCAACTGGTTCATGTTTATGACCGTTTCTGTGTCCCAAGGTCACATGATCTCCTTTTGCAACCTTCTGACAAACAAAGGCAACGGAGAAGCCCGATTCACTTAACAACCCGGATTATTAATGTCTCAACAGCAGTGATTCACTTAATAGAAATTAGAGAGTAGAGTAAAGTAGATAACAGAATAAGAATAGGAATAGGAGTGGAGTGGAGTAGATAATAGGAATAGGAGTGGAGTGGAGCAGAGTAGAGTAAATAATAGAATAGGAATAGGAGTGGAGTGGAGTGGAGTAGAGTAGATAATAGAATAGGAATAGGAGCGGAGTAGAGTAGATAATAGGAATAGGAGTGGAGTGGAGGAGTGGAGCAGAGTAGAGTAAATAATAGAAGAGGAATAGGAGTGGAGTAGATAATAGGAATAGGAGGAGTGGAGGAGTGGAGTGGAGCGGAGCAGAGTAGAGTAAATAATAGAATAGGAATAGGAGTGGAGTGGAATAAATAATAGAATAGGAATAGGAGCGGAGTAGAGTAGATAATAGGAATAGGAGTGGAGTGGAGGAGTGGAGCAGAGTAGAGTAAATAATAGAATAGGAATAGGAGTGGAGTAGATAATAGGAATAGGAGTGGTGGAGTAGAGAATAGAATAGGAGTGGAGTAGAGTAGAGTAGATTAGATAATAGGAAGTGGAGGAGTGGAGTGGAGTAGATAATAGAATAGGAGTGGAGTGGAGTAGATAATAGGAATAGGAGTGGAGTGGAGTAGAATAGATAATAGGAATAGGAGTGGAGTGGAGGAGTGGAGTAGAGTAGAGAATAGAATAGGAATAGGAGTAGAGTAGAGTAGATAATAGGAATAGGAGTGGAGGAGTAGAGTGGAATGGAGTAGATAATAGAATAGAAGTGGAGTAGAGTAGAGTAGAGAATAGAATAGGAATAGGAGTGGAGTGGAGTAAATAATAGAATAGGAATCGGAGTGGACTGGAGCAGAGCAGAGCACAGCAGAGCTGGAAGGGACCTTGGAGGTCTTCTAGTCCAGCCCCAAACCTATACCATTTCAGCTAAGTGACTTTCTAGTCTCTCCTTAAAAACCTCCAGTGATGGAGCACCCACAACCTCAGCTGCTCCACTGGTTAATTGGCCTCACTCTCAGGAACTTTCTCCTTAATTCCAGGTTGCCTTCTCTCTCTGATCAGTTTCCAACCATTATTTCTTCTCCTGCCCTCTGGTGCTTTGGAGAATAATCTGACACCCCCCCCTCCTTCTTTGTGGCAGCCCCTCAAATACTGGAATGAGGTGCGAACCCTATTGAGGATTCTCCACCGCTGGCGTGATAGTTCCAAGAGTCTGGCACCTCTGGCACACATCATGTACACCGAGTAAGGCAGCTGTTGAGAAATAACAGTGAAGAAATATATGCGGCCTGTTTTCAGCTCCTGTTTTGTGTGTGTTAATCCGTGGATGTGTTTCATCACGCCTTAACATCGCTTGTCAAATTCCCTTACTAACCTTCAGGTTCTCCAAAGTTGCGTTTCTCATTTGACCTCCTCAGCCTCCATCAGTGAACCCCTATTTTTAATGGGCTAAATCAATAAAGACCTTGCCTTTTTATGCTAGAGCGGCAATAAACAGCCAGGTTCCTTTCTAATTGTACAGTAAGTAAAATTACTGGGGTGGGGGCTGTGAAGAGTGAGTCTGCTTCCTGCCTCTAAAAAAAACCCCACGTTTCTCCGTTTCTCATCCAGGGAAATACAATTTTGTGCATTTTTAATATTTCTCAAAATATTTAATTCTCCCAGGAGGGGCATGAGTGCTCGCTTTTTACCATAGAAAGGAATTTTGATTCTATTTCTTTGTTCCAGGGATGGAGACCAGGAAGCTCATCACCGCTACCGACAACCAATATTCTGGCATGCTTTTGAAAGCGCTGGACGAGCAGCGAGGCCTCGGGCTTTTCTGCGACGTCACTGTGATCGTGGAGGACCGCAAGTTTCGAGCCCACCGGAATATCCTTTCGGCTTCCAGCACTTATTTCCACCAACTCTTTGCCGTGGCGGGACAAGTCGTTGAGCTGAACTTCATCCGGGGGGAGGTTTTCGCGGAAATCCTCAACTACATCTACAGTTCCAAAATCGTCCGGGTGCGATCGGATCTGCTCGATGAACTGATTAAATCGGGGGAGTTGCTGGGGGTCAAATTCCTCGCCGAGCTGGGCGTCCCGTTGCAACAGGTGAAGAGCATGTCTTCGGAGGCCACACCCAGCGCTTCGGAGCTGCCCATCCCGGAGGGCAATGGGCCCAAAGCCCAGAAGCTCCCAGCCCCGTCTGAGCCCCAACCTGTAAAACTCGGGAAGCCGATAATTACGGAATCTTTTTCCCTCTACCGGGAGTCGTGTGATTCCGCTAAGATCACCATTAGTGATTCCGAGGATGATGACGACGATGTCATTTTCTGCTCAGAGCTGGTCCCTTCTAAGGAACGTTCGGTGGAGACCAAAGTCATAACCCAGATCCCGCCTTGCCCAAATGGGTCTTCTGAGGTAGCCAGCTCGTCCAACAGTCATTCTCTCCCTCAACCGGTGGCAACTGCGCCTCCACGACTGCTCGACTCATCGACGGTTCTTCCAAATCCGGCTGAAAACCAAAAGCTTCTTGACCCACTTCCTCCCCCGGCTCCAAAGACCACGACTCCAAATGTCCTTGTGCTCAATTCATCTCGGGTTGATGTCGCTCCAGGAGTTGGTCCGTCCCACGAAATCGAGGTGTTGCCGATTCCCGAGGAGAACCAGCAGCCATCCACCAACGATTCCTTAACTGACATGGAAACCAATGTCATCGACGAGGAAGAAGAGGAAGAGGAAGATGTGGAAGACGATGATGACATTCTGGGTTTATCCAGTCCTGGTTCAGCAAGCAGCAGTTCTCTGGTCCAGCAGCCCACCACTCCGAAACCTACCGTTGCGGCCGACAGCACAGCCGCCCAGAAGAAGCAAGTTGTGAACTTCCTGCCGGAACCCGTCTCCCAACCCAACGAATTCAAGATCCAGATCTCCGATGTTCTTTCCGGAGGCCTCAAGGACGCTCCCCCAAACGTTGCGCCGAAGCACGTCACCGAAGGGCAGAAGATCATCACCTTAGACAAAACAACGGAGATAGAAAGCTTGTCCACCGGCTGCAAAGTTTACGCCAACATCGGCGAAGACACCTACGACATCGTCATCCCGGTGAAAAACGAGGCTGACGGGGAAGTTCAGCTGGACAACGTGCCGCACAACTCGGGCAACGATTCCGCCAACCGCAAGCGCTTGAAAGTCAAACACGATGACCACTACGAGCTGATTATGGACGGGAAGGTGTACTACATCTGCATTGTGTGCCGGAGATCGTACGTCTGCCTGACCAGTTTACGGAGACACTTCAACGTTCATTCCTGGGAGAAGAAATACCCCTGTCGTTACTGCGAGAAGGTTTTCCCTCTGGCGGAGTACCGCACCAAGCACGAAATCCACCACACCGGCGAGCGGCGGTACCAGTGCTTGGCTTGCGGCCAGTGTTTTATCAATTATCAGGTGATGGCCACTCATCTTCGATCGGTTCACAGCCAAGATCCTACCGGGGAATCAAAGCTGTACCGTTTGCATCCGTGTCGGTCTTTGCAGATCAGAAATTACGCCTACATTTCGGGGAGTTCCAACAATATCCCGGTCGCCAATGACAATGCCCTGGTTTATGCTGGCAGTCCTCCAAAAGAGACCCCTCAGGAACCGGTCCCGAACCAACCCGTGAAGCCAATGACTTGGGACGACATCTTCGTCCAACAAGGAAATGAAACCCTCTTTAAACAAAACCCATCGGACGGCACCTCCGAATTTGAGTTCGTGATACCAGAATCTTACTGAAGGTGTTGCGAAAAATGTGTGTGTGTGGGGGGGAAATGTTTTGTTTCGTTATCAAAAGTGGGAGGAAAGTTTTTGTGGTTGTTGGTTGTTTTAAAAGAAAAAAAACAAAACACCAGAGCTCTTTCTCAACGGGCCCCTTGGAAGCTTCGAGAGAGCTTTCTCCCATTACGAAACACGTCCGCGTGCTTCTTCTTCGACCTTTAGCCTACGGTAGTGTTTTAAAATTAGTTAATATGTGTAACTTTTGAACTTGTGAACAACAACAAAAAATTGGTCAGGAAATAAAACGATACTTGAATACAGGTGTAAAGACGCTTAGGAAGTTAGGCGCTTCGGCGTTTATTCGTATGGATCGAAATCTAAAAAGTTTCCCATTCGGAGACTCCCCCACCCCACCCCTGCTCCCCGGGTTAGGTGTAGAATAACAGGAATATATATCTTCCTTGAACCACTTACTTCTATTTTCATGTTAGCACTTTAATGCTGAAAAGGGTTTCATTGTGACCACAAAACAGGCACCCAGCTAGGTTTTCTTACTGATGTTGTGGGGGGAGGGTGTCCCTGGGTGGGGTGGGGGAATATTTTTTTTATTTTTTTAAATAGAAATCAGTGCGTTCTTGCAATGGAACGTTATAAGGGTCCAAATCATGCTTGCTCTCACGAAACCAAGCTTAACGGCAAAAGAGGCCTAGCCATTTTTGTTGGCTTTGAAATACAGTATTTTTCGCACCGGACCATATGACGCACACATAGCTTTCGAGGCAGAAAACGAGAAAATAAAAATCTGCCTCCAAGCATCCATCCGGTATTCATCCGGTTAGCGTCCTTGCAGCAAACAGCCTGGTCAGCTTCAGCACGTTATCGCAGTCCCCAGCATGTGGCTTGTCAGGGTTCCGCTCAGTTGTGTCCATCACCGTCAATGGAGCTGAGCTGCTGCTGCTGCTGCTGCCGGAAACACAAGGGCCTTTGCTGCCAAGCAGCTGATTGGCGGCTGGATCAGCCTCCTGGAATACTGCCGACCGGTTTTTCTAGGTGGCGGGGATCGCTGCCAATCAGCGGCGGCAATCCCCATCACCAAGAACAGCTGATCGGGGGTATTCCAGGAAGCTGATCCAATCGCCGATCAGCTGCTCGGCAGCAAAGGTTCCAGTGTTCCGTGGCGGTGAATGGTGGCAGCAGTGGTAGGTGGTGGCAAATGCTGCCACCACACCAACCGCTGTCCCTCTGTCTCAATATTCGTTCTATAAGACGCACAAAAATTTCCACCCACTTAGGGAGGGGAGAGATGCGTCTTTATAGTGTGAAAAACACCGTAAGCAATTGTATATTGTTGATAATGCATGTGGGCCCTCCTTAAAAGAGAATGGAGACACTTTCTCTAAACGTTAACACTTGTTCTTATTACCCCAGTGATTAAGCTTAACTCAGTGGCTGTGCCATTGTATTTCACTTTTTTTTTTTTTTGGGACTGGGTAGGGTAGATGGAAGAAATTATAAGATCTGGACCTTTTTCTACAGGATAAGCAGGTTAACCATTTACAGTGAATCGTTTTTTGTTTTTTAAACCCCTCGTCTTATTCCCTGGGAGGAAAAACAAAATTAGAAATCTAATTTTGTAGATTTTTTTGCCCTGAACAGTGCAGAAGCTTCCTACCAAAGCAGCCTTGGCAAATGATGTTGTATTTTTTTCCCCCCTCTCTGCAACTGAGTTGGTAGTTTTTAAGAGAGAGCCTACTAGTTAGTTCGTTTTTTACAGCAGCCTCACGGAAAAGGGGGGTTGGCTTTTTTGGGGGGGAGAGGGGGCAGATGTGCTAGTCTTGAGTTTCCTTTTGGGGTCATGCTTTCCGTGCATCGCAAATTGGGAATATACTTTTCCAGTGCTCACGGTTTTCCAGCGTCGATTTAAGCAAATAACAGAAATGGTCAAAAAGCCATGTAGTTTTGGTGATGTTTTTTGTTTTTTGTTTTGGTCAAATAACCTCTTGCCCTTTTTTTTGTGTAAATTATGATATTTGGAGTGGGTGTTACAGAAAGTTGAAAAGGATTGTGATGAATAAAAGTAGTTAGCGATTGGTGGTTTGTCATGAAAATCTCCTGTCCTCATCACTTTAGCTATTTTTTTCTCTTCTTTTTCCCCTTTTCTGAAGTCTCTATTTCAGGGGGGGGGGGGTCAAACTCAATTTCAATGAGGGCCTCATCATGGTTGTGTTTGACCTCGGTAGGGGCGGGGCGGAGTGGGCATGGCCATCTCAACATCACTCATATCAGGGGCGCCTGTTAAGACTCCCAAGCGCTCTGCCAGCGAAAACAGGCTCCCAAACTCTGTTTCCGGCTGCGACAGCCTCCTGCAACCCTCTGCCAGCGAAAACGGGAGGGCTGCACGCGGATCCTCCCGAGCTCCATTTTCGCTGGCAGAGGCACCGCGGGACGGTCCTTTGCTGTTTCGAGGGCAGCCCCGCGGGCCAGATCTAAGCCTCCCGTGGGCCGTATCCGGGTCCCGGGCCTTGAATGCGACCCCCTTGCTCTGTTTTGTATTCAAAGTAGTCATTCCTAGTCCTTAATTTCGTGTCGTCGTTTTTTTCTTTCTTTCTTTAACGTCGTGTTTTCAGCCAGGAAGTGAATGAAATTCTGCTGTGGAGTCAAAGAGAAAAATCATGTACGCAAATCCACGCTGAAAAGAGCAGATTGTGTTTTCTAATAATGAGAGAAAGTGAAGTGACTGCTGTTTTTTGTTTTTTTTTCTGTAGAGTTGAGACTCCGTTTCATCGGGGCTAGAAGTTTCTTTTGTTTTGTTTTCATAAATGGAAATGATCTTTTAAAACTGGCACTGCATACTGAAATGAATAATTTGTGGGGCTTTTTATTTTGAAAAGAAAACACCCTCACTGTTAATCGATCTCCAGTGTATTTGTCCTTTTCAGAGTCACCCGTGTCTGTCGCGTTTTATAAACGAAGTGAAACGTAACTTCATTCAGCTGCCTGTAGCAAAGGGTGTTACGTTTGCTAAGTAAAGCCCACCATGTTGGTGGCTGTCAATCAAACTTTCAGCTTGAACGTGCTACTCTCCCACCCCACCCCAGAAAATCCTGATAACCAGTAATTAAATCAGTGCCTGTTGAAAATGTCTTTTTTTTTTAATTTGCAAAACCTAAAGACGAAAGTTTCAAAGCTGTTTATCTTGTTAGAAAGACACTCTGCATGTATTTTGGTCTTCCTAGGAAAGAAAGTCTCAATATCCAAAGTTAACAGGTTCTTATCACGTAGCTGTAAAGGTCTTTTTGCTTTACGGCATTGGAAATATTTTGATTGACGCCATTTCATCGTTTTATTTTTTTCAAGCACCTGGCGGTTACCGATTTAAGAAAATAAACCCTTTCCTTTTTCAGTTTCTCTCTTTTCCGTTTTATAAAAGCATCAGCTCTAGAAAGAACCCTTCTAAATTACATTACTAAGAAAGAAAGAATTCCCTTTTTTCCTTCCCCCAAAACCCACATTTACTACAGAGATGAATGGGAAGTACAACCTTGATTGAAATCTAAAGCAAAAAACGATAACAGCGGGTGAAATCATTCTAAGTATGTCTTTCTCAAGAACAAATGGGCTTGAGTTTGGATCTACCAACATTACAAATGTCCCCCGTCCTAAAAAGAGACACCATTGCAAGAATCCCTATTTTTTTAAAAAATTCTTTTTGGGTTTCCCCTCCCGTTTTAAAAACTTGCATGCAATATAACAGGATGAAAAAAATAGCATTGTCACGCTTGCTGAATCGTTGGGGAGAAGATATCTGCTGAATCGTTGGGGAGAAGATATTCTGCATTCTGAGAGAAATCAAATAGGCCTGCCTGTCTAAAGTTTGTATAAATCCAATATTTGAAAACATTGAGGCTTTTTTTTCCTCTTTTTGGCGCAGGTATTTCTGAGTTATGAATTTGTTATATTGGGGGCAGGAGAGAGAGAGAGAGAGAGAGAGAGATCGACTCCTCTTCAAATGTGCGTTTGTGCATTCCTGTATAGGACGGCGAGATTAATAAGAAATATATATATATATATCAGTACTTGGTTTAATTTATTTCCTACCGGAGCGTTATCACTTAGTAGCAAAACGAAAGATGCAAAAAAGAAAAAGAAAAGAGGGGCAGTGGTTTTTATTTCGACGACGGTTTTTACAGAGCGGTGTTATTATTATTTTTTATTTTATCAATACAGTACTGTAATGTATATAGTTGTACAGCTTTTTTCCTTAACCTTTTCTGGGAATTCGTTGTTCTGCTTTTCATTAACCAATACTTGACTTTTAGTCCTTAGAGCTTTGTATGGCAAAATAAATAAGTAAATAAACACTTACCATTCTGAAGAGGTGCCGAACGTTTTTCTTCTTCTTTTTACAACAAATACGGGGTGGTGTAGGGCTTCCTGCCTACGCAGGGGGTTGGACTCGAAGACCTCCAAGGTCCCTTCCAGCTCCAATCTATTCTATAAAAAGGGACTTGCGATCAGATCTGAAATTATGACAGTCATGTGACCAAACCTTGGGGATCTGGCAGCAACGTGGCTTCATTTTAAGACCGTTTGCAGGAGCCTGTAGTCACGGGACCACATTTCAGGATGCTTTGGCCCAAAACCGGCCCTTTGTTTTCAGCCAAACTGCACCTAGAGAGAATCACCGGTTTGCTGAAGGACTCTTGAGGTTTAAATTCAAGACTGCAAATTTGCTTTTAACCTCCAATCCGTTTTACAGCCGTTACAACATACCATATTTTTTGGAGTATAAGACGCACCTTTTCCCCCTCCAAAAAGAGGCTGAAAATCTGGGTGTGTCTTATACACCGAATACAGCATTTTTTGCCTCCCGGAACTCCACCCCCTTCACCAAAATGTCCGTGCAGAGCATGTATGAGGCTTTTAGAGAGCTCCTGGGGGCTGGGGAGGGCAGAAATGAGCAAAAAACGGTCTGTTTTTTGCTCAATTCCCCCCCCCAGCCTCCAGGAGCACTCTATAAGCTTCCTAAAGGCCATCCATTGCCTTTTTTAAAATGAAAAATGGGCCCGTTTTTGCAAAAAAAGGGACGTTTTTGCTCCCCCCCAGGAGCACTCCCTAAAGGCTATTCATGCCTTTTTTTGTTTAAAAAAATGGGCCCTTTTTCACAAAAAAACAGGCTGTTTTGGGGAGGTTTGCAGAGTGCAAAAACTTGTGGTTTTTTCCCCTCTTCAAAATCTTGGTGCGTCTTATACTCTGGTGCGTCTTATACTCTGAAAAATACGGTACATCCATAATGGACGGGCTCCGTTAACCGTTACATGGGCCAAGGATTACCCATACTTTTGAGTTTGCAATGATATTAAAGAATCCACTTGAGGTGCCACTCCTCCCCAAGATTCTGGAACCCATCTACGTAACTGCCACCGATTTTGGGGGCACATCAGTTAAAATTACACATCTCAATGTTCAAAGTTGTTAAGATGAGAAGTTTGGAAAGTGGAACACGCATGAAACTACCGTTGTGTGGGTCTTATAAAAAAAGTGGTTTATTTGCAGCACCGCATTGAAGCATTCATCATAAACGGATCCTCCCTTGCCCACTCTATATTGAGCCACGGCTCCCGTTAGTCCCACTGCCTTTTAACACATGTTGAGCGAGGTTTAATCCAGAAATGTTACAAGTAAAAAAAAAACAACAATCCTGTTGTTCAGGTACATGATCTTTTCGCCCCCACGTCACACTTTGTGCTTCCAAATTTTCAACAAAGCACCTCTTGTCGGGTGTGCAGCAAGTAAACTGAATGTGCAAAGCGGTAGAAATATTCATTTATTCATGCAATTTTCCCAGGTGTGCACATGCGCACACACACATATAAAAGAGGGACATGTTCCAAGTCTTTTTTTTTTTAAAGAAACCACAAATTTAGATGTAACGGCTACAGCTGTTGATGGGACCAATTTTTATTTTATTTTTTTACCGTACCAGGCTGCTGCTGGGTGGTGGAGGCAGCAAGGGATTGCTAGACTGCCTGGGAAACTGTCAGGGAACTTTGAAAAGGAAGATCGCATGACCGCAGCGATCGGTGGTACCGAAGCAGTCACAATCTTCCCAAATGTCATTCCTTAAAAGGAGTGATGGGTCCTGGATTTTGGACACAATTCTGTAAATTGGCCCATTTGAGGTATCTTGATTCAAAAACAGTTGCCCTACGAGGCACTGCTTCATCCAGTTAAAAGATCACCACAATAAGAGTTTCAGTAGCGTATAGTTTTTCCCAGTGGCTGGGGGATTCTGGGAATTGAAGTCCACATATCTTAAAGGGGCCACGTTGAGAAACACCTAGGATAGCTTTTTTCTTTATTTGAAAGAAAAGAAATCTGGTTCCACACACCTCCCCCAGCACAACGCCAATGAATCTACCACTGGGTATGCCTCTTCAATCAGCAGCACTGAAATCCATAAACTATCCTGCCTTCAGTCTTGGCCATTTGCAAATTTGTCCTTCGGCTGTTTTCCTGCTCTCCACACCCTGTTTTAAAAAGAATTAATGCACTCCGACTCTTTGGGACTTCCTTGAAACGAACAGCAGAGACATGTGGCCACTTCAGCTACAGGGCTGAACTTCCCATCATCTCCAGCGATGAACAATGATAGGCTTTGTAGGAGATTTATTGGAGACTGGCAGGGATTCCAATTCTCGGAGTCATCTGGGTCAAATATATAAATCTGGCAGCCACAATCGGTCGATCCAAGTTCTGCTCCTGTTGTTTGGGTCCATTACAACCCAAGTAAATAGGATTGAAAATCTATGATTCCATAGTTGCGACTGCCAAGCTGACTTTCCTTGAGTCTCTGCCAGTTTGGGAAATGCACAGCCGTATGCCAGTTATCAGCTGCCTTCAGAGTCAGACATTGGTGAGGCAGAAGAACAGCTGGAGCCTGTTCCCAGTGTGCGCATGAGCAGAGTTGCCAGACGAAGGGAACAGCTAAAGAACAGGGGTCAACTTGGGGGTAAGGCCACAGGTGGACTATGAATGGCCCCTCCCAGAGGAAATAAAAGAGGAGCGAAAGGGGAGTGGAGTTTGCAGGAGACAATTAGTCCGCTTCATTGCTTTGCGACTCTCTGAGACTCCTTGCCAAGTTTTGCAGATATCGGCCTGGCAGCTCTCCAAGCCAGATAAGGTCTGTGACTGTAAATCCTCCCTGGAAAGACTTTGCTGGAGGTGAAGGACCAGAATTCACCATCAATTAATAAAAGGGGGTTTTGTCGGGACAAGGAGTTTGTTTCATGCTCTCAGGAAGCCTCGGTCAGAACACATGGTCCATCCGAGAGTTTGACCAAGAAGTCCAATTTTTGATGAGCTGAAGTTAGTTCCCAGATCACCAAAGGCTATTTTTAGCAAGCGATTCGCTCAAAGAGCATGAAAAAAAAATGCAACTTTTCTTTAAAAAGAAAACAGGCCACGGTTAAATCTCCCGCCGTTAAAAACAAGCAAGGATCCAGGGCATTTTGGATCATCCTTGAGCAAGGACCTCCAAACTTGGCAACAACTTTTAAGACGTCTGTGGACTTCAACTCCCAGAATGCCCCAGCCAGCCACGGGCGTCGGAAGTCAGCACATCTTAAAAGTTGTCAAATTTGGAGAAACCTGTTCAAGAGTGACGGCCACAAGGCTCCCGGAAAAGAAAGGAAACTGGGGAAAGGTCTGGCGTGCCAGTTAGCTTGTTCCAGTACAAAATATTTGCTGACAGTTCAAGGGACGGCATCCTCTCCCCTTCTGCTCGCTCTTCACGGCGAATAAGGCGGCGGCTTTTCGGAAGGTGGAAAATACGGTGGGGAGTAACGAGGTGGAGCCACAGTTGGGGACCAGACCAAACTCGGCGAGGGTGGTAACGAGAGCGGATCCTCTGGCAGGCCGGATGGGCTGGAGGTTGCAAAGAGGCTGGAATGCTACAGGCAGGGGGAACGGAAGAGAGAGAAAGAGAGAGAGAGAGAAGAAAACAGATTTAAAGGGATAGAAGGGACCTTGGAGGTCTTCTAGCCCAACCCTTGCTCAAGCAGGAACCTCATACCATTTATATATACACTGAGAGTTTAGGCACCGGAGACAAATTCCTTGTTTGTCCAATCATACTTGACCAATAAAGAATCATGTTCTGGTTCTGGTTCTGGTTTGGGTTGTTCTGTTTTTCTGTTCTTGTTCTGCTCTGCTCTTGTTCTGTTGTTCTGTTCTGATTTGTTGTTCTGCATTGCTCTGGTTCAGTTCGGTTCTCTTCTCTTCTGTTTTTCTGTTCTGCTCTGCTCTTGTTCTGTTGTTCTGTTCTGATCTGTTGTTCTGCACTGCTTGGTTCAGTTCAATTCTGTTCTTGTTCTGTTTTTCTGTTCTGCTCCTCTTCTGTTCTGTTGTTCTGTTCTGTTCTGTTCTGTTGCTGTGCCCTGCTCTTGTTCTGTTCTGCTCTTGATGGATTCAGAGTCCAGGCATCACAGGGTTCCTTCCAAAATGCCTCCCTGCCTTCGCAGGATTTATATAGTTTTTATACAATTTTTTTATACAGTTTTTACAAGCAAAGCAATGAGCATATAGCAACAGCATTGTAACTGGCACATTCTCCTTGTCAATCTCCCAAGAACATCCCACCCGGAGTAGAATCCCCCATAACTCAATAGTTCCTGGTAGTGCCTGGTTCTGCTATTTAGGTGAGCTCATAGGTTAAGAGGTAAACAGCCACTGAGATCATGGCAGTGTGCTGCGCATGTCTTTACGTAACCTTTCCTCCATGCTCTTGTTCGGTTCTGTTCTGCTCCTATTCTGTTGGGTTCTGCTTTCAACGAAAGTGAATCTGCTCCCAGCTGGATGGGGAGATAAAGACCAAGGTTGCCCCGGGATGCCCTACCTGGAAGTCGTACGCTGAATACGGTGGCAGGTGAGGCGTGCTGTGATAGGTGTTGTACGAGGTCACCTGGGGTCGTGAGTAAAAGGTCACAGCGGGCCGGGTGTTTTCGACCGTACAGGTAAGAGTGGGATTAGCAGGAATCTGAAAACAAGGAAGAGCGGAGAAGATTATATGATCCGATTGGAAGATTGGAAGCCTTATTCAGGTTTCCCCAGCCTGGTACCCCTTAGACGCTCTGGATCTGAAGTGCCATCCCCTGAACCAGCATAGCTAATGTCCTGGCTGGGGACGAGAGGGATTGTAGTTTAAATTGCGGAGTCTCCAAACTTGGCAACTTTAAGACTTGTGGACTTCAACTCCCAGAATTCCTAGGCTGACACAACTCTCAAGCCCGAAGAAAACCAGTCAAATTTCCTGAGAGCAGGAAGCAAACCCTTAGACAAAAAAATCCTTTTATTAATGTACAGTGAATTCTGGTCATTCCCATCCAGCAAAGTCTTTCAAGGGAGTATTTACAGTCACAGACCTTATCTGGCTTGGAGAGTTGAAAGGCCGATATCTGCAGAACTTGGCCACAAACCAATCAAGCGAACTAATTTTCTCCTGCAAACTCCACTCCCCTTTCGCTCCTCTTTTATTTCCTCTGGGAGGGGCCATTCATCATCCACTTGTGGCCTTAATCTCAAGTCGACCCCTGTTCTTTGGCTGTTCCCTTCATCTGGCCATGCGCACACTGGGAACAGGCTCCAGCTGTTCCTCTGCCTCACTCATGTCTGCCTCTGAAGGCAGCTGATAACTGGCATACGGCTCTGG